>NW_027185392.1:23086003-23181003 GCF_022577435.1 Embiotoca jacksoni | reverse complement strand
CATTACTTCCCCTCTCTGTTGACTAAATGAAACCCCGTCTCGGCAATTTCTCCTCCTCAGCACCCATTCAGTCTGCCAGTGCTGCCCACACAATATTAAAAATCTCCCTCGGTCCCAGCTCGCCGACGAGCCTCGCCCGATCGCACGTCTCAAAACATGCTTTTTCCTGTCTGCGTGACGTCTTTATGTCTGTCAAATAATATCAGCTGGGATCTCAGGTGTAAAATAGGATCAAAGCACTGAAGTTGGGGAGTGTTTGGTTTTACCTCTATCGTTTTACAGCAGTGCAGATTATGAAGAGAACCCAGGGACACATGGAGGAGAGTTGTTGTTTTTTCAATGATCAATAACAGTTTCTATCTTAATCAAGTTATATTAAATCACCATAATTTCATATTGTGTGGATTCTAATTATGAGATAATTGCTTGTGTCTTGTGTCAAGATAGAATGCCTGCTGAAAATAGTGTTTATATTCATTTATTCAGCGAAATAAACTCTTATTTTTTTATTAGTGGAGCTGCAGTAGCAAAGAAAAGGTGAACGACAGTCCCATCTGAAATTAATAACTAACTTTTTAAATTTGAATTCCAAGGCAAACTCAGTATAAGAATACTTGTGCAATGTATACAAATCATATGTATTGTAAAACCAGGTAGAAATTTAACTTTAGTTTGTTATCTGGAGTTTAAATTCATGTACGGTATTTTAAAAAAGAAAAAAAATATATTTTGTTTTTATTTGATCTCTGCAGTTGTTCATAAAGCCATAGAAATTACAGATTATTCTGCAAAATAACTCATGGTGTTTTTATGCTATATTAAAGGCTTATTGTGCACATATTCATGGAGACTATACAAAGACATATTCCTGTTTCTTTTGCTGCATTTTAAATTATTCCTGTATTTGGTTAAACATGAGAAATGGTGCAACATTGTTGTTTGTAATAATGGTAATAATTGTTGTTTAAAAATGTTCTTTCAAATAATCATGTAAGTGGAAAGAACACTTTTTATTCGAGAGTATATTGATATGAAAATTAACATGGAAGGCACAGAAAGACAAAAGAGAGAAGAGAGTGCAGGTAAAAACATAAAAGCAGCATGAAATATTATCATCCAAGCTCTACTAAATCTTTAAAACTAAAAACTCTCAAACTAAATTTATCAACTGAATTCAAAGTACGTTACAAAACATAATAATTCCACAAGTATACAAATAATAATTTATATGAATAATTAAGATTATTAACTAGCATTACTTTGTGACTTTATGATAATATATTGGTAATTACTGCACGTAACTATTAGTAACTTTAACGCACATTAAGTGTCTTTAATAAGACTACAATAAGACAAATAAACACAATATAGATATATATCATTCCAGCATTTGTTCCTTTTGCCTTGCGACTTTTATGGCCCCATTAAAGCAGGAACAGATGACTAATCTCATTCTCCTGTTGTATCAGCTCACCGCTTCCTTTATTTAATTTCCATTTCCATGAGAAGCTCATCATCCTCATTTGAATGATAATCAACAAATTGCTTTTGACTTTGTGTTATTAAAGTGAATTAAATCTGACTCAAGTCTCAACACTTCACACTCTCCATATTTCATGTGTGAACCCTTTAAGGTCCAAACATTTAAGGTGTCCATTGTTGGAAATATATATATGGTTAATAAATACATCCCATATCTACACAAAGATAACAATTTATGTCATTTAATAAGCATCCATTAAACTAAGGACTGATGGAGTTTTGGATTTAGGATTTAGTTACATTATTAATATATTTTTTATTCTTAATCTACAAATCTGTACAAGACTAGTTCCAATAAAATAAATTGCAGAGATTTGTTTAGTTTAGTTTTTTCTGGTTTGAGTTCATTTACATTTATTTGGTGATCTTTTATGTTTGATAAGTTTATCTTTCCTGCAGAAGCGGCAGGGATTTTTTTTTTCTGCAGCAAGTACAAATTCCAGCTGCTTTGCATTATAAACTTGCACACAGATAAAACAAAGCGAGGAAAAATCATGAATTCCATCAGATATGAATCACATGAGATGTTTGACTTTGTTGAAAACAGCAGAATATCTATGGAGGGTTGGAACCCTGCCGACGGCAAAAGTACAGAGGGAGCGCAGAACATGGAAGCTGCAAGGCAGCAGGTTTAATAAAGGGTCAAAATTAAATGGAATAAAAATCAGTGGGTTAAAGAGCACTTACACAAGGACACCGGTCAACAATTCACGCCTAAAATAGACACTTCATTTAGTAAAATTACAGATTTTATTGTTGTTTTTTTTATGGATGAATGAAAAAATACAGCTCAGGAACAAATACACAGACTGATGTTAGAACAGGATTTGACCTGTTCGGTTCACTCAGGTTCAACTTTACATACAAATACATAACTCGAGTGATAAAAAAAATACTTTCAGAGTTCAACCTAATATTTTCTACTTTGCTTTTTCTCACAGTGTTCTTTGCTCCTGTAACTCCCACAGCCTCCTTCGTAAATGTCAATCTGCTACTATTGAATGATTTAAAAACTTTTTTTCAGTTTCAGACCGTATAGAACAATATAGAAAAACTGGAGATCAGTTTGAGTCGTCATAGAATGATCTGCTGCATCGACCCAAACTCTTCTCCAGATAAAAGAGAAATATTTAGAACAAAGATAGAATCTCACAGAATGATTCTCATTTTTAGAGTTTGATAAATGAATAAAGTGTATTTGAGACTTCCCCTGATGTGCTTGTGCACAGCTGGGAGCTTAAATATTGTAAAAACAAATATAGAGAAGCTGCACGCACAAAGCTTGATAAATGAACATTTAAACTGAGATAACAGAGTTGCATCATCACGTCAACCCCCCCCCCCTTTTTTTTTTTAAAGCTTTTCTGAAGCTGCACACCACATCTGGCCGATACCCGCGCTCCTCCTCACTACTTCTGAAAACATTCAGATTCATAACAGAATTAATAACCTAAAGACACCTTTAATTGTTGTTTTCAGATCCACCTGAAGACTCCATCCCCCGACTGCTTTCATAAAGGTGTCTTTTACCTCTGCAGGGTGTTCAATCTCAAATTTCTCACCAATATAACACAACAGCATCTCCGAGTAGTCCTGTCTTAATCCATAATCGAAAACTTCCGCTGCATTGGCATTTTTTGGATTTGTTTAAGTTTTTCTACTTTTTAAAATTGTTATAAATATTCTAAGTTTTTCAATAAATATCCATTTGTGTTATGATTGTACTTTTTTACGTTTAACACGGTGAGTAACTTCCATATATTCCACCGATAAAGGAAATTATTTCTTTTTACAATTAAGAACAGCAGAGGTTCTGTTCAGAGGGGGACTCAGACTACAGGCTGAAACCGATAAATAATGCAAGGAGCTGTGGTAACTGTCTTTGCTCAGGTACCTGCTCAGGTACCAGGCTGCTCTGTCTTTAACACGTTTGTTAGAAAAGCTGAGTGGGACACACTCAGTCAGGAGGCTGCCTGGTAATAATATGATGTAGAATAAGTTGTGCTTCATTTCTGTTCAATAAGATTGATTGTAAGAAGACTCTGTACTTCACAGTTTTGTTTATTCCAAGTAGAAATGTCCCGTTTTGCTGGTCTCGCTGTGACATGGTAATGGAGACACGGAGACGTATTGAAATTCTCCCAACGTGTCTCCGACTCACAGAACCGAAACATCATTGGTTTTGGTCGTACAGCTGTGGACCTGTTACTGCATGGGTTTACAGATGTTTTTACAGGTGGAAATATAACAACAACAACAACAACAACAAAAAAGACGGGCTAGTTTAATTGTTAGAGACAAAAATACAGTTACTTTGACTCTTCCATATTTATCATTATGGGACAGGTCTCACATTCCACATATATCAAGCGCTGTATTTATAGTCACTGACAGTTAGAGTGAGTTTGTTCTTTTCATCGTTAGTGGTTCCTCCACTTTTAAATACATGTAAGCATGTAATAATAACAATTAATTGTTTTCATGAAGGACTTTTCAAAAACAATATTACAAACTGCCTTCCATGGAAAATGCACATTAAACAATTCAGCTTCTGTTCTTCTGTCCATTACGCAGAGAGCACATGGAAATACCAATAATAATAATACCAATATTTAAAAAAAAAATAAAGGCTCATATTAAGATAAAGAGAGTAAAATGATGAAGACAAAGTAAAGTGACTTTTACAATGATTTGTTTTTGTTTCTGGATTCTATCAGTATAACTATATATATATATATATACTTATAGTTATCAAGTTATGAAGTGTGTTCAACAACTGAAATGTGTAAAAGTCCAGTGAAAACAATAGAAATCCTCTGATGCCCTACAGACTGATGGAGGATCTCCTCACGCACCAACCGGATGTTCTGGTCAGTTTTGTCTCGTGTTTGGTTCAACAAGGGTTAAAGAGAGAGAGGGAGAGAGAGCATCCTTCATAACGATACCACCCTCCTTCTCCGTTATTCTCCAGACTACATCCAGATACCGGCAGGCTCGCGCTCCCCCGGTAACTCTCACACACACCAAACTCGTTGAGTCCCACACCTTCTGACTCTCCCGCTCTCTGTCTCTCTCTCTCTCACACACACACACACACGCACACACACACACACACGCACACACACACACCTGCTGGAGGAGAGGAGGAGAGGAAGAGGAGCGCGCGGCGGATCACGGGGCGCAGCAGAGCATCCGGTCTCCCGTTCGAGCGGAGAACCGGCGGAGAGGAGCACCCGGCGCTCCGCTGCTCAAGGTAAGACTTTTATGGAGATGAACATCTGGCTGCTCTCAGGGCTCGTGGAGGAAGATGTTCTGTGCGCGTGCGTGTGTCAGAAGTTGTCCATTGAGTGTGTATTAAGGAGGTTGGTTAATTGAAGTAAATGAAGAAGGATGTTCACTTGTTATTGGCTGCTGTTAATTAGGAAGCTCTCAGGTCAGAGGTGTGACGGTGAGACACCTGCTGTGGGAGTGGGTGCTCAAGGGCTCTTCAGCAGCTGCTGAAGGTTTGGAGGTAGACTGCTCAATACTTTTTTTTTTCTCCATTATATGTTACTGGAACTTTAAAATTATTAAAGCACAGTTGATATCAGTTCATGACAGGCCTATATTTGCATTACTTCTTACAAAGGATTTTTTTTTTAATTGCATTTAATCAATGCGTGCTATTGAGTGTGCCTTTTAAACACAAATGCATGGAACCAGAAGTCAATCTGCTCCATTGCAGTTTTTTGCACATTTTGCCTCCTTTTTTTTTTTCTCAGTCCGTTCGTGATTTGCCTGCAAAGAAGTAAGCACATTCACTGAGTTAGCAACACCTGTGCTAATTGCCGTCATTAGATTGTGACAGCTGCCACTCTTGAGTGTAATTAACACTTTTCTTGGTCCTTGGCTTGACTCAAACCAGTAGTATTAAAATCACATGCTCACCATCACGAACCTCTCGACCACCACAACTCCAAACCGGTGCAAATATCCAAAACCCTGAAGCGCAAACTGTCATCAGACAAACACAGGTGTGATGAATGATGGAGGAGTCGAGCAAATCCAGCTCATTATTCTAATGAATTACAGTTGGTTCTCCTCATCAGATCAAACCTTTTGATCGGATCATCGCTGTCTTCGTTCCGTCAAGTTTCAATTTAATCACAAAACTGTACGATTAAGACTCACTTTAAACAATTTTCTGCTTTAAATATAAATACTATGTTTTCCAATTCAAAATTATTCCATGTTTAAACAAAAGAAGCTGAGCTATGAAAATTAATTCAGCTTGGAGGAAGTAAGTGTTGCCTGAGGGCACTGCGGCAGGGGGACCGCACGCTTTCCCTCCCGGTGTGTTAAATGGAGTCGGGCTCCTCTGGATGTTTTGACTGTTTTCTTCGTGCTGTCTGATGCCATACATTTTTTAACTATTCATTTTATTTGTTGATACCACGGCTTGAATGTCACCTAGTTTTCAGAGCTCTGTGTGTTGCTCAAGAGCACACTGGCAGGGCAGATGTTGGGCTGACTGCTTTAAGGCTGTTCAGATGTGTTAATAGATGTCGAGCAGCAGTGAAGAGTAATATCCTGCTCAAAGGAATGTGAAGATTGAGGATGTTGGATATTGTTAAATATCAGTGAATACTGCTCGATGCTCCACCTTCATGTTCTGTATATTTCAGGCTGCTGTAGCTCTCACTTTTTAGTCTGCATTTTCCATTAAAATGATGTGACTGCTGACTTTTTAAAATCTAAACACACCAACACTAACATTACATCTAACACACACAATACTTCCACTTAACATCTCTGCAAACAAAGAATTTGAGAAACTTTATTAAGAGAAGGATAATTTTTTTCCATTCTTTTTTCCCCAACACTGAAACATTGATGTAAATGTTGTGGTTTTATTAAGCTGGCCGCTGAAGATCAGTGTCTGGTCGGCTCAATCAATCAGGATCTTTATTTACCTGTAAATCTGGTTTTGAGTACAGGGTGATGAGGTGTGTAATGGAAGGCTTGCCAAGCAGCTAGGCATAAATGTTCATGAGTGGAGCTTCATATTAAAACAGCACGACATCAAATGAGGAAAAAAATGATCAATTGAAGCTTTTCTGAATGTGTAATTGATTTGTGGAGATACACAGTCATGTATGCATCTTATTTTCACACGGCATCCCTGGTAATAAATCAGAACGCTGGTATTACTAAGATATGGTTCTTCTCTGAATTTCTATTCTAGGTCAGATTGTAAATTAGCTGAAATGAAAGCGAGGCGGTTCGTAATAAATTACTCTATCAAAGTCATTCCAACTCACAGGACATCGATACTGTTTTGAAATTGATACATCGGTGGTAAATATTCATCCAGTCCTGACGTGTAATTACTAAATTAAATAATTTTTTACTGTTACTAATATTATTTTGGGCTCTGACTAATGACTCAGTTATTTGAGGCAATTCATCAGTCAGCGTTGCCGTATAATTGACTTCATTATCATAATCACAAATGATTACGTGCAGTAAGTTTAATGGCAGTTTGAACGTAATCAGTTATGTTTATGCAAATTCATAAATTATCAGGAGTCCACGTACTTCCATTGGCCCTGTTGTCTCAGTCTCTTAATATTACAGCTCTCAGTTCAGTGTGTTTATGCGTGAACGCTCCATATGTTGGGGGTTGTCCAGATGTTTGTCTGGAATTTTAAATTCTCTTTTGATCCTGTTGTGTTTTTGTCACAAGCGTTGACCTTCCTCTCCTGTAGGGACACAACAAAAGAAGAAGCACTTTGCGCTGATTGCGCAGTAACGGAAAAAAAACTATCTGAATGACGTCAGGTCAGTCAAGCATTTGGGGAGCAGCTCAGGAGTCACACCAAGATGGACTGAATACGTATATATATATATATATATATATATATATATATACTGTATATATATTTTACCTCAAAATCCGGAACATTGCACTGATGTAGAGAAAACAATCAGGACAGCATGGAGACACGATTTCCGTGAACTCGATTGAAGTGATCATCTGTTGGATTTGTTTTTCAAATGTCTCAAGATGCTTCTGCTGAAGATTAACGTTGTGCAGAATCGACACACTGGGTTGGGTAAAAGAAACCAATGGGACTTCTGTATAATTTGGACGGTGGCCTTCGGAAGGATTATGCATGTGATCTCAACGTGGACAGGGACAGTTGGAGGGCCGCCTGATGAGGCAGGATGTGTTCACAGCCTGCGTTAATACTGAATTAACAAAGAAGTGTTTGTTTATTGGTCTCTCTGGGATCCTCTTAGGTCATCATTTCAGCAGAGGTGCTCCAGAAAATAAAACAATCTCCAAAAAAGGACACTTTTATAAGCATTCAGTCAAGCTTATTCCTTATTAAATCCTATTTATAATGCATGAAAACAGTTAATATTCTGAATGTTATGCATATTTTTAAATACACAAGCTGTGCTTCCGCCTCCATCATGACTGTAAATGGAAAATCACATTAGATGGACTTACGGTTGTCCTTCCTGTGTATTATTTCACTGCGAAGGACTCGACTGCGAAGGTTTAATGGATCGTACCAGTGTTCGGTATGTTAAAAGCCGTTTAAAAAAAAAAAAATTCAAAAGAATAATCCAATATTTTTCACAAACTGCAACAAATGCAGCGCCAACGCGTTTTTTTTTTTTTTTTTATTTATTTATTTTTTTTTTTGGGATGTTAAATATTTCTGTGGTAACTGAATGAATAACACATTCAACACTCAAAGATGAGCTGATGAATCATTATTTTTAAAAGAAAGACATGAATTGTATTTTCCACTCAGGCCGGCCGCGCGGCTGCATCACCTTCAGTTCGCCACTTTCTGCGCTACAACCGCCAGAGGTTTTTTTAAATGTTTTTTCCACCTACCAGGCAGCCATCGGCCTTTGTACAAGTCTGTATTGAATTTGTGTGGGCTTAACACCTTTTTTTTATTGTACACCGTGCAGCCCAGTGTCCCCCGAATTTATGAATCATACTAGCGATATTTCTCAACGTGCAGTTAAAAGCAAAGATTTTGTAGTGTGGTCATAAATTAAAAAAATGATGAAAATAGAAATACGAATCAGACATGGCTGTAAGAAGAGCTGGTGGTGATGTAGATGTTCATGATGTCTGTGCTGCTGTTCCATACAGGATAAACACATTCACCTTACCAACGTCATATTATCACAGAATGTGATAATATACAATATAAAAATATCATGGCAACAATCAGACGTTAGCTGTTGCATATTAAACACTTTTAGGTCATTCAGGTGCTCCAGATATTTCCAGATCTCTGGGTCATTTCTTTCAGCTGCAGTTCACAATCCTCAGTGGGTGAAAGCTCCGGAAAAAAAAAACTAGGGAGTCGTACTAGTAGTAAGGACTTCTTCTGTAGCTTTTGTACTGACCTTTATGACATGCCAATAACACAACTTCCTAAAACATTAGTTCTGTTCATATTATTATGAATATTTGTATTATTATTATTATTATTATTATTATTATTATTATTATTATTATAAGATGCCAACTTGACCTTTGTGAAAGTGTAACGGACACTTCTCCTTTAGTCGATGTTCTGTTTTGTGCGAACAATTACAGCAAGTGATTCATTGTAAAAAGATTGAAAAGAATCAACAGATTAATCAGGACTCTGTTCCAACTGAACCGGTTCCATCATGTACATCACACAGTGAATGATCTTACATTCATTAAGTTTTTTTTTGGTCTTTATTTGGTCATGTTGCATTTAGTTTATTCAATGAATCTGCAATAATCAGTTCAATTTCAAACTTTATTACAGACTCAGGGTCCGGAGAAAAGACATAAACTGTACCCAGTTGCTTGTGATTGATCAACACATTTCCCATCTTGCTTTTATTTTTCTGAAATCAATTTTGAATTAAGTAACTAATTCATATCACAATAATAACCATTTCTTTGACCACCCTGAGAGCTCCTGGATTTGCCTTCGTGGCTAACAGCTGGGTCTGTAGGCAGCACAGTTTGGCACCGACTGCTGAGGAGATTTCTGCTCTAAATCTTTCCTCAGAGACACCTGTAGGTGTTTTGGCAAAACTCCTCTTCTATCTTTTCTTCTATCCCCTAACAACACTTTTCAAGTTCCAGGGAAAAACAGGTATTTCTACTCAATCACTGTGTGATTTTAAGAAACCCAACATGTGTGAATGGTTTCTGTTGGAGGGGATATTCTGCACAAGGGGCCTGTGTCTATTTCCTGCATCAAACGTGTATTCAGAAGGAAAAATTTACTTTTTTGACGTATTTTTCAAACCCAGTTTGTGTGTTACAAAATGACTTTTCATTTTTGACATGAACGTTTTAAGACAAACAAAAATAATTTCAAAACCACTGGATGCGCATTGCTTCCAGAGATTTTCTCTCAAGGATGTTGGCATCCAGAACACATCCATGATGCAAATTACATATTTTTTTAAATGAATGAGAGATGGCTGCTGTGATTTGTGAATACTGATAAAGTTATTAATATAAATGTAGGAGCGCCATCCTATTCATTTCCTGTTGTAGAAGGGATTCAGGCTGTGAACCCTGGAGTCATGAGGCCCTGACACCACAGAGAGAGGCAGACGGATAGACACATGCAAACCACATCATGTCAAGCGGCTTTCCTGGCAGCGTTACTATGAAACTGAATGGAACACATCCAAGAAGTAGAAATGATTGCCAAACATCAACACGAGACTCATAAAAACATTTTTATTACTATTACTACTGTTGTTATTATTATTGTTATTACTTTGTCTCTTTATTTATTCAGAATCATCTCCTTCATCCCGTGTTTTAGCAAGAATGGAATGCTGTTAGTTTTGAAAAAAAAAAGTGTTTTGAGAAGAAGAGAAATCATTTAAAAAGAAACAAGCTGCCCTTTAATATAAGACACACCTTGAATTCATATGTTAATGAAATTATTAACTGATTCACATCATTTCATAATTGTAAAAGCCGTATGCTACTTACTGCAGCACACAGGTCTGTGCTGTAAACGGCATGTCATCTTTTGAAAATGAGTTTTTTCTTACTCATGACAGCGCCCCCTGTCTAGGCAGGATGATACTGCACCCCATCTTTGCATACACCAGATGGCTGCACCTATTACCTACATTTTAAACTGTATAACCATTTACTACAAGGGTCTGACGGTAATACTGACAGACAACCAGATAACAACCTGCAAACGGGCACAAAAGAGCCGTGAACTATGAACGACGGAGCCTAAATGGATTAGCTAGGTTGCTGATAAGCAACTCGGCTGCAGCACTGCAAGTGCACGCGGGTGCTGAAAGCTCTCCACCGCGACACACTGCTGTCCTTTGGCTTGTTAAACGACATAGTTCCACGGCATTCATTTCACATCGTGCCCCGACAGGCTCTGCTGATGATCCTCACTGGGTCACAAGACGTAGTCTGACTCACCGGAGGTAGAATGTTGGTAAGAACTTGCCATTGGCCAACGTTCTCCTTCACTTCTGCTGTCTGAGTGTTATCGTTTTGTCATTTTGTTTGTCTGTCATGACGCCAGCACATTCACCTACTTGTTAAGTAGTCCTGCAAGACTGCTGACTCTGAAACACGACTTTTTGTAGTTTTCTTTTTTTGAGAAAAGTTAAACTTGTATGTTGATTGATTTTTTTTTTTTTTTACTCAACCAAAACAACTCAACAGTTTGATTTTTATTCTCAGAGTACACAAAAAAACCCTGCGATTTCTGAAAATAATGTAATTTCCATAAATGGAGACACAGTAGGTGTTTTGTAAACGAACTCTTCAAACATACTTGTACTAAACAAAATGAACTGTTAACTGGACTGCATTTATTTAACCCATTCATGTGGAGCTCGTGACAGTTTGCCTCCCGTTCACACAGCGTGGTGCCGACTGAACCGCACTCTGCGGCCGTTGCTCTCGTGTCCGGCTCGATAAGGACATTTTCATCAAACACTTTAACATGTGGCTGTTTTCTTGTCGAGTTTCACCTCTTCAGGCCTTTCAAGGCCATTAAAATGAAAATCTTTGGCAACAGCGCTCATAATGGATAGACTTACGTAACTAAAGAAATGGACTCATAGGCTTCTCAAGCTGAAAACTTTGGAAGCTTTGAAGTGATTCAGCTCCTCCAGCGACAGAAGAGGGATTGAAATGACGCAGATCAGCTGGAGTTCCCAGTTGCGTTCTCATGTTTGTCTGTGCCAAACAAATGACGTTGACCATGAGTGAAGTGTTTGTGTTAGTGAAATCAATAATGATTCAGAGCGGTGACCTGGATTCAGCTGTTCTGTCTCACAGACAGCAGATGGTACTGCATGAAAACCAAACACCTCATATGGAGAGTTAGGAGCGAAGACCCGACAGCTAAACCTGAGCAGGAATCCCAACTGTGTCCTGAAAAACATTCAGTTAACACTAAATTATCAGCGATAGCAATCCTCACTGATGTGTTCTATAAACCGTGACGTGTTATCTGATGGTGGACAAGGAGAACTGTCAATAAAGCATTCTTAAGCAATTGGCCATACTTCAGTTAAGCTCTTCTTCAGGTTAATCTGTTAAGATAAACAACTCTGAAATTGAGTCTCCCTGTTGTCCATTAATAAAGCAGGAAAGCAGAGGCTCTCTAACGGCCGACCGAGATGTCTTAAGTGGATGATTCTTCTCCCCGGAGCCAAAAAACAGGCTGGATGTTTGATGGCAGCGGTTGTGTCCCAGACAAATTGGACATCTGCTGCAGAATAATATACAGTATGAGGAGGACTCGAATCTGGTGGCAGACCAGAATACACTGCAGTGTCCTGTCAAGGTCCAAGGCTTCTCAGAAATGTTCTAATGAAGCAGCGTCTGAGAGGGACGTTAATTCTTAAAAGCTTTTACTATCCTGAAAAAGTTATCGCTTCAAGGGTTAGTCAGTAATTAACTGTTCCCTTCTGAATTTGTCTAAATCTAGTGTTGAAGATTTTGTCAAAGTAAAAAATAATTTAGCTATTCATGTTTTGGTACTAATGTCTATAAAAATTACTGACATGAACATGATATGAAATCCCAGATAACTAGGCATGGAGTCCCCGAGCTGAGGGGGTGAAAAGTCCCCTTTAATGTGGAGTTATGTCTTAAAAACAGCCAGAAGAGTCCTGCAGGAGGATCTCAGGCTGCACTGTGGTATATACTTGATCAAATACTGGATTACTGTGATTCAAAAATGTGTCAAATTTGAGGAAAACACTTTGTCTATTATTTTTGCCAAAATCAATTTGGAAATATGTAAAAAAAACAAATTTAAATAGAGTGAGTGCAGTTTGTTTTTTCCTTGAGAAGTGGATGGACTACTGCAAGCTTAAGTTAAGGTGGTTAAGACGGGACAGACGGTGTGAACAAACTCTAGCAGGCTAAATGTCTGAAGGACACGACAAAGGCTTCAGTTTAACAACTGTGTCTTTTAAGTTGCACAGAGAAACAGACAGTGAGTTGACAGATGTTTCGTTCCGATTCCATTAATCTTGTTAGTGAAATAGAATGAAAACTGTTCACAGTTCATAGAGGATGCTTGAAGAAGACAAAGGCCTAACGTCATGTTTTGCTCACCTCTTTACACACCTCAGACACACGGAGAGACGCTCCTCTGAGCTGATGGCTTCCCAGGAATTTGTGTCTTTCCTTGAAATGAAAGGTCCAATTTCACAGAGCAACACTTCAAACTGTGTCCTGCTCAAACGAAAGCGTCTTCTTGAACCGGGGTCCGTCCAACTCCAGCTCTTCAACCAGACGACGGTACTCGCCGAGACGTTTCTTCGCACACAAAACACCAAAAAAAAATGTTTTAAACCTACACTCAGTATTTGATGATAACAGAAAGTATCTGTGATATCAGGTACTTTTAACACATAAATTGACCATTACTTCTGCTGATATTCGGTATCATAGCAACCAGAGCGTCTCAGCTGAAAAAATGCTGCACCTCCGAAGCGCTCACAAGCGGTCCCGGCTGGCTGTTTTCAGGAAAGCGCCTCTAGTTTTCAGTTGGAAAAAAAATAGCTTTGGTGGGAACGCCGCCCTCACAGGCCTGACCAATCAATCAGGGTCGAGTGATTCCATGAAGTTATTTCCAAGTGGAAGAGTGCCTGACTTTTTTTTTATTTATATATATATATATATATATATATATAAAGTAACCATACATTAAGATTTGAAGAAAGTCTGTTTGCTGCAGAAGTTGTACTTCTCTTTTTTTTTTAATTTAAAAAATCTGCAAAAACATGTCAGTCACCCAGGGGGGGCCCAAACTTTTGCACACAGCTGCAGGGTGCTGAGAAATAAGAGACATGTCGGTGTTTACTGAGAGAATATATTAAGAGAGAGACAGAGAGGTCCTGGCAGCCATGTCTTATTCATCATCAGGTCACCAGCACTGGGACTCACACTGATAAATTATGAAGAACACAGTGATGGAGCAGAACAAGACGGACACACAAACTGCAATAGATATCACTCACAATCTGATCCAGGACTCACACAAAATAATCCGGTTCTTCATCAGCATCTCCGGCAGTCAGAGTGACGTTATCCCACCTCTTTTGCATTTGACACTCTGAAGTACCCAGGAATGAATTATTAATTATGTGAATGAATTGCATTTAATGCTGAGGAATGACCTATGCTGGTAGTTGGCCATCAATTTATATTTTCACTTAAGCCCGATTCAATTTCTGACTAATTATAAGGGAAAGAAAGAAAGTTTTTTAGTTGCTACAATTATTAAGTAGCTGCTGCTTTCATCCTTGTTTTAAATGTTAAAACTCTAAAATTATGAATTAGGTCGGTAGAAATACATTAAAAACTGACCTCTATCATCAGAGTTTCTTAAAATTACTAACACAAATTTTAAAATTGTATTCTTCATGACTTTCAGCCAACATATTTTACAGCCACTTCCTAATTGTTAAACAAAAATGTTTTGGTGTTTCTGCTGCATGCTGGTTGAATTGCATTCTTATCTGTAATTTGAAACTGCATTTAGTGCTGCGAACTGATAAAAAAAAGGTTAACAGATAAACTGTCACCCAGTCAGCAGTTACGCAAAGATTTCTAATTTGTTGTTAACCTTAGGTTAAAAATGGGTGCTTAACTATT
The DNA here is from genome assembly GCF_022577435.1 of Embiotoca jacksoni. Taxonomy (NCBI): domain Eukaryota; kingdom Metazoa; phylum Chordata; class Actinopteri; family Embiotocidae; genus Embiotoca; species Embiotoca jacksoni. The sequence continues at coordinate 23,166,290 of NW_027185392.1, read as the reverse complement.
AGCCAACCTACTCCACACCTCCTAATTGTTTTCTTAAAGACTATAATAATTAATAACTTTGATGACCAACACCTTTCACTCTGCTTTTTATATCATATTAAATATCAAATTCCATAAGCTTTTCTTGGAGACAGCCTTTTAATTTACAGCTAAACACCAATTAATTTATTGGAAATTTGAGGAAATTAGCTGGAAAACACACAAGACTTGTTAAAAACGTTGCTACAGCTGGAACTGAAAATAAGAATTAGAAAACACAATTTTTTTATTAAAAAAAAAATTTGTTTTAATAATGTACTACATTATTTCACGAATTGTAGTATCAGTTATCAATGTGAGGCAATATATTAATGTTGTTATTTCCAAATTTATCCAAATTCATGTCCAGCTTACAATACAACATTAGCAGCTCCTGCAGGCTACTTATTGATATTTATCCATCACCTCATCTCTCTTCGTCTCTCTCTTTCTGTCACACACACACACACACACACACACACACACACACACACACACACACACACACACACACACACACACACACACACACACACACACACACACACACATGGATGTAGGGATTCTGAGGCATTTTGGGGGAAAGAAACTTTATCCTTGGAGAAAACAGTGGACATTCTTTCCAGGCTTCTTGACATGTTAATGTGTGTTCATACTTCATGCAAGCTGAATGTCCCCTAGATACGCAGGACTCTGTGTTCCCACAAGACAAGCCACTAGAAATGCTTTACGCTTTTGTTAGAAATAGTAATAGAGAAATTTAATAACAAATCATTTAAGTAATTACATCATCATCAGGGATCCCGTGTTGTTGAATTCAGATTGAGAACTTGACGATCATGACAGTATTTCATAAGGGTTTAAATGTTGTCATCTGAGTTGTGATGTGTTTTATTGACCTGCCTTGTGTGAGCTCAGCCCTCTGTTGTGGTGAGTTCAGGGGAAGTACAGAGTATCACTGACAGACTGAGAGCTCGACAGACACAAAGGGATGATGGTGTGATGTTCACAGGGCTCAGACCATCTGCTGACGGACGATAATGAGTTTCGTATTGAAGAGATTCATCTTCATAACGTCTTTGTTTGCTGTGAGAGAGAAAGAGACGGAGTCCAAAACTGTCGTGTGTTTGCGTGTGTGCTTTACTTCACCCATCTTGTAATCAGCATCATCCTACAGTGATGAAAACAGCATATGCAAGTGCAGAAGACTGTAAGTGTCGTAACTGTCCTACAGCTCGGCAGGTTGTCCCAAAGCAGAGTATCGGGGGCGGGAGGTGGGCAGTTTCAAGCAGTAAGTTCAAATTACTTTGTATGGAAGTCGTTTGAGTGCCCGGAAAGCTGTACAATCAGTTACTATGGTGACTGTTCCTTTCAGCCCAACCTGTTCAAAGGGCACGGTTAAGGTGGTTGAGCCTGACTGATTCACTCGGTTGATACTGCGGCTCAGCATCATAAATGATGGAGTGTAGGGGCCATGTTCAGATTGACTCAGTGGGAAAATACAACGAATCCCCTCATCGATTTCGGCACAGAGGGTTCAACCAGGAAAACACAGGCTCAACTTCTGATGCAGTGCAGCACTTATTCCTGCCGGAAATCACAAGCAGGCTAATTTCACCACTTCTGGAGAAGCAGGGTTGTACGTTTCCCACTTCAATCAGGCTTTATAAAAAACAGCAGTTCATATTATTTTCAACCCTTTTCCCCTGGAGTACCTGTTTGTATTTTATGCCTCTCAGTTTTTTAACATAGACGTGGGTGTGATCGAGTTGGGAGTTGCTCAGCAGTTTCAGTTGTTTTAGCAAGAAGCTGATACTGACCCAAACCTCCCTGGAAAGACTATTGTTATGGCATGAAAATCACCATATGCAAATCCCTTGTATGTGTGAACATACCTGTCCAATAAAGCTGATTCTGATTCTGACATATGCCCATACGCAGGGACTTATCTTGATGCATGGTACTCTTAGTTTCTGGTTGAAGCCGCTCATCCTCATGTTCAGAATCTCATTGGCTGTACAAAGCATCAATCAGCGCCAGCGTGGCTTCTGACTGGCTGTATCTGTAAACAGCAAAAGTAAGGCACATACCTCCCTTTGATACAGACTCCAGTTGGCTACTGTAGGCTGTGGACGGGGTATGGAAGCTCCTCCTGGCTCAGCAAGGTGTCAATCAAACCGGCAGAGTATAGACATGTGCAGAGACTGGCAGAGCACCATTATCCACTGCTAACTTTAGGCCGTGGTGTACGTGGGAATCTATGATTGCCCGGTGCAAATTTTGAAATGATGCAACAGCATGTGTAACATTTGTTTAACTGGACGAGTAAATTCAGAACTGGACTGTTTTTTCTTTGATGGCCCGGTGACGACAGCAGAGACTTAAGATTGTAAAATAGTGAAAAACACACTGACAGCTATCAGTGGAGACGTAAACGATTAGTGTGTTATTGATTCTTACCGTGAAATAACCTTTAGGATGGGAGCTTTGAGTGTGACATTGATTGTGTGTGTGTGACCTTTTGGCAACATGCTGATTGAAGAGGGCTTTTAGAAGGGCTTTTTAGAATCTCCAGAGAAAAGACTTATGAGAATAGAATAGTAGAGAATGTAAAAAAAAAAAAGGAAGAGAAGCTTTGAGTGATTTGAATGCAGTAATTACTTGAATAAGTGTGACTACTTAATTAAGAAAGTTCATCTGAACCTTCAGGTTTCTGTTCAAAATGTACCAGAACAACAGATAATGGAAAAAAAAAAAAAAAAAAAAATCACAGTTTAATAATAATCAATACATTTCATATGAACTTAAAGCTGCATTAACTGATCTTTTTGGCCACAACTATAAAAGTGCCGGCGAACATCTTCCTTCTGATGCAGAGCAGCATGTGGTCGACCATCAAGTCCAATACTCAATCTGAGAGATCTGTAAACGCTCTGTTATATTCGGTTAGTTGCTAATGGTGGTGCTGTGCAGGGAGCTCCATTTGGTTTATCAGAACTTGTTTTGCTAAGAAGTCACAGCTGCTGCACGGAACAAAATGTTTCCAAGAGGAAACGTAGAGTCAGGCACACGATCGATCTTCTTTATATCTGTTTTTACAAGAAGATCCAGGACTGTTAGCAACCTGTGGGGTTGCTGGCTCAAATCAGAGAGAGGACTTTTTTTGTTGGTTTTTTTTGCCACTTTGTCTCCCTCATTGCAGCTAGAATGTAGAAGTCTTTAAACTTCAAACATCCCTTTACGTTGGCAAACACTAAAGATTATAGAGATTCTATGAGATCTCTGCTGACTCTAATTATCCGTTTCACTGCCAGCGGTTTGGTGAATAGCTGGGGAAAAGTGTACTATCACCTCTTTTAGTGTGTAATGTTTAAATTCAATGGGATTTTACCATGTCGGCCTGCACACTAACATTGATGAGTGTAGCTTTAACCGTGAAACAAATACCTTGTGTTTTCGGAGACGATTGGCTATATCTGGAAGATGTGAGTGCCAGGTCTAAGACACATGGCGGAGGGCATATAGTACGCGTCCAAATCCACTTTCACTAGTTTGACGGCTAATGATCAAAGGACAAAAAAAGGCACGTAGTCGTTAAGTTCACTTAACTCATCGTAGGTGTGTTTTGGGCGTAACATGAAATAAACCAATCTGAATTTTATCTCCTATTCCCTTTTAAAAGCCAGGTGTGCTTGAACTTTGGTGGATTACTTTTATACCTGTGGATTTATCAAGTAGAAGGAACAAATGGTTCCCTGCAGAGGAAACAGATCTGTTCGTCTGCAGATTTAACAGGTTGATGTACACAATATTACTGTGATCTTTCACATTGTAATATTGAGTGTGTGCCTGTTGAACATCCGGCGATTTAAACTGTGCTGCTGACTTAAAAGTTTTTTATTGGTCAATCATGCGATCGATTTCTGCTGCCTCAAAATAGCAATGCACGAACAACGTATGTTTGAATAACAGTCAAATAGTTTTCAGCTGCTTCCATGACTTCCAAGGCTGAAGTGGAGTCAGTTGTAAATGACAGTGTTGTTTTCTGTGTATGTAATCCAGATTGTATTTGTAATGTTGCATTTGCTGATTTATAGAATAATGTTTTGTTTTTTTTCATACCTGATTTAAGCCTTGATTTAAAAATCACACCTAAGTTTGTTTTAGTAAATTTTGCTTCAGTCTCTTCTCAGAAGCTTCTCGCTGCTGTGCTACTTACTGTTCCTCCTTCGTCCATTTCCTGTCCCTCTATCAGTCACTGCCTTCTTCTCTCCATCCTTCTTCGTGAGAGTTCTTTTTACCACTTGTTTTAACTGTTTGATGCTAGATGTTGTTTCCATGGTCTTACCGCTTTTCAAGAAATCATTTGAATCTTGCTGAGTGTCCTCCAGGTTCGATACCTGTTAAAATGATGGATAAGTAGATAAACAAATAAATGACCAAGGGTGATGACAGCAAACAAGCATTCACAACAAATACACCCTCAATTCCAAACAGCTCTTGAGTGCATCAGCAAATGTGAGTTTGGCTGCTGCATGTTTTGCTCTCAGAGTATTACTTTTCTAAACAAAGCTAGATCTTCATTGGACTGAACCCTGTGAAATATATCAAACTTGCGCCAAATTCTTCAACAACTTTGGCGGCGCCTGAACGTTCCCTAACGCATTTAGAAAGAGAAGAGAAACTGTAAATTAAAAGTAACTTATTTAAAGCTAGCATCTGTTTTTACCCGACTTGCCGTGAGGCCTGCGGCCTGCGGCCTGTGACGTGCTTGCCTGCGTGGTGTGTGCACGTGGCGGTCGCAGAGCGTCTTGGTTTTATATTTCGGCACCCAAATTAACAGGTCAGAGCAGCCACAGCCTGCGTGAGACCTCCCGCGACACGCTCATCTCATTTTCATACCTAACACGTGGATACCAGCAGAAGTAGACAGGGAACAGATCACATGGGCACTGTCATAGCAGAAACCCAATTTAGGTGCTAATTATATGATGTTAATATTTTAACAGGTGAACAGCAATTGCTCTTTTTGTGTGTCTGTGACTCACTCTGAACAAGGGTAAATATAAATCACCTGCTTTTTGGCTAGAACTCTTTACTTGTCAGACTTCAACATCAAAGGGAAACTCAGTGTAGAAAGAGGACTGGCAGTAACAGCGCTGTAGCAGACATGCTGGCAGTGTGGACACACACACACACACACACACACACACACACACACACACACACACACACACACACCATGCAGGCAGTGTGCATTACCTCTCACACACTGTTCAGCTGTAGCTTGGTTGTGTGTGCGTGTCAGCTGCGGTGCTGCGGCTGCAGGTCCTACCAGTGAATCAACCAGTTTCTCTTTGATAATGGCCAACAGTGTTGCATTTTTAAAGTCCAACAAGTGATGAATTGTAACCAAAAAGCAAGCATGTGTTTTTTGTCTACCCTTGTTAGGAGCGAGACACACAGACACACACATAAAGACAGAGTGAGAGCAGCGAAGAAAACCCCGCCCCTCACCTGGTAAAGTATCTGATTTATTCAGCTTTATCACAGAGTATGCTGTGTTTCTGCTGTGATTATACATTACAAATGATAGATAGATAGATAGATAGATAGATAGATAGATAGATAGATAGATAGATAGATAGATAGATAGATAGATAGATAGATAGATAGATAGATAGATAGATAGATAGACAGATAGATAGATAGATAGATAGATAGATAGATAGATAGATAGATAGATAGATAGATAGAAAAAAATAGCTAAAATAACTAAAAATATAAAAATATGAAAATGCACAATATATACAATACAATCGTCATCGTCATTCTACTCATATCTGAGTATTTGTGACCTTTTTGATGAAGTTTCTCCATTCATAGTGGTTTTGAGCTTTGATGTAGCAGCTATAAATTGATTTATTTGTGAGAGTTGTAATTCCATCTGTCCAGCAGAGTTTCTGTCTTCCTCTGCTTCTTTTCCCTTCCACTTTACCAAACATAATCAGCTTTTCCAGATTGTCTCCTTCACGCCTGGCAATGTGACCAAAATACCACTTTGAAGAGATAATTTTTTTCTCCAATTTCAAGCAGAACATTATCATTGGTCCTTTTGGCTGTCCAAGGAATGCACAGAAGCTTTCTCCAACACCACATCTCAAATGCATCAATCGTTCTCCGATCTGCAGCATTGATAGCCCAAGTTTCGCATGCATATGTTGCAATCGGGAAAATCAAGGTGGAGACCAGTCTGATCTTTATTCTTTTGCTGATGCTTCTGTCCTTCCATATCTTGTTCATAGTAGACATGGATGATTTTGCCATTGCAAGTCTGCGTTTTATCTCAGTGGAACAACCACCTTGGTTGGATATCATTGACCCAAGGTAATTGAAATGGTCGATTACTTCAATTGCGTCGTTTCCTGCATGAATTGATGGGTTCTCTTCACATTGGTTGACAATCATCACCTTTGTCTTGCTTACATTTAGAAAGAGGCCAAACTTTTCACTCTCTACTCTTACTCTTTCAATCAGATTCTCCAGTTCATTTGCACTGCCTGCTAATAGAGTCATGTCATCAGCATATCGCAAGTTGTTAATTGTTCTGCCTCCGACTGATATTCCACCATTATAGTTTTCAAGGGCCAGCCACATGATGTATTCTGCATAGGCATTGAACAGATGAGGAGACAGTATACTGTACATCCTTGTCGTACCTCTTGCTCGATGTTAAACCAATCAATGTCACCACATGCAGTTCTCACTGTTGATTCCTGATGGTCATAGAGTTATAGAACTGCTGAGGAGCAGTTCTATAACATGTTTTGGGAAGCCCATTGATACTAAGGTAGTCCAACGTTTTTGGTGTTGGACAGTATCAAAGGCTTTAGAGTAGTCAATAAAGCACAGGTAGACTGGAAAATTGAATTCCGTAACTCTCCATTATATTCCTAACATGTTCTATCTGGTTTCTTGTGCCCCTTCCTTCGACAAAACCTGCCTGCTCTGGGGGGATCTCACGACACATATACTGCTTTATTCTCTCAACAATAATGTATATGAATGTATATAGCAGGATCTTACTTGCATGAGCGATAAGAGAAATGGTTCTGTTGTTTTTGCATTCTCGAGTGTCACCTTTTTTAGGAAGTGGTAAGAATACTGATCTTGTCCAGTCTTTTGGCCAGTTCTCATCTCTCCAGATCAAATTGCATAATTTATGCATCACAATCACTCCCTCTTCTCCTGTTTCCTTCATCAGTTTCGCTGGAGTATCATTATGGCCTGGTGCTTTTCCAGTTCGCAATGTCTTCATTGCCTGTACCACTTCTGCTCTCAATATAATAAATTCCTCTTCCTCCATCTCAATTGGTTCTGATGTACCTCCTAGACCATCTCTACTAGCATACAACCCTTGGCAGTACTGCTTCCACCTTCACTTGATTTGATCATCCTCAGTTAGAATTTCTCCATCTCCATCCTTGACTACATTCTTCCCTGTGATTTATTTTACTGCCTTAAAAAGATCTCCAGAGTGATTGGAAGATGAGTGTGGCTCAACCTCCTCGCACTTCTTTTCAAGGAAAGCCTTTTTATTCTGTCTAGACCTACGCTGGATTCTCCTGGTCAGATCTTTATACTGCGTTTTGTCCTTTTCAGATTGTAGGCCCTTTGCTTTTATCAGCCGTCTTTCATCAGCTAGTTTACCAACTTCATCTGATATCCATGGTGACCAATATGTCTTTGGTTTTGGCAAGTTCTTTAGTGCCGCTTCAGATAGTTTCCTTTGTCTGTTCCCAAAGTTAATTTGGGGTCCATTCTTCTTCCTTTTCAAGCAGTACCCGGAAATAATTTATCACTTCCAGTTGGTATTGACCATTAATCCGCCTCACATCATATCTATGTGGAGGAGTCTCCCGTTTCACTGACTTCAACTTCATCCGGATTTTAGCTACAAGTAGTTGACGATCTGAACCACAATCTGCACCAGGGTATGTTCTTGTTACCTTTACGCTCGACCGCCATCTTCTTCTGATTAAGATATAGTCTATCTGATTTCTGGTCTTCCCATCTGGCGAGATCCAGGTGTGCAATCACCTTTGATGTTGTTGACATAACGTGTTGGTTACAGTCTTTCACCTCTCTCATTAGCTTTGCCCAGTCCAAACTTTCCAGTAGCGTTGCTGCCTTCCAGGTCACTCCCAACTTTGGCATTGGCATTACCATCATCATAGGGGATCTATGATGATGGTAATGTCTCTACTAGGAATTTTGTTGATAGATTCCTGGAGCTCATGATAAAAGGAGTCAATTTCCTCATCATCTGTTGTTGAGGTTGGTGAGTGAACTTGGACAATGGAAATGTTGAAAGGGTGTGCCTGAAGATGAATAGATAACATTTGGTCACTGATTGCATTGTATCCAAGCATGCATTTTGCAGCCTCCCTTGTTAAAAAGAAGCCTACTCCATTCCTGCGTAGTGTATCTGAGCCAGAGTAATAGATAGTATGTCTCCAGTGAAAAATGCCCTTTTCCATTCCATCTAATTAACCACAAATAGGAATATTATATCTCTCCATTTATTTTTCCAGAATGTGTAGTTTGCTAGGATCTGTCATGCTTCTCACATTCCATGTGCCAATGCGCCTGCAACTGCTTAGGTTAATTTTGTCCTTCCGTTGGGCCCTTCCATCGGCCTCTTCAGCGTCATTACAGGACCTTCCAGAAGAACTTGATTTTTGCCCCTTACTTTCCCCTCTGGGTTCAGAGGTATCACCTTGGTTTGCCGGGCTATTGACCCCCCCACTATTAGTAGTTTTCTTCATCATTAAGGTTGTCTTGGAAAAACAAATTGTGAAGTGGATTCCCGTTACCTTCTTCACCAGCAGTAGTCCTCTAACTTGGCCAGTGTTGCCAGCCGTTGTCACCTGAATTGTGATCATCCGCCTGCCAATGTCCCTCATTCTGCTGTTGGCTGAAGCTCTTCCACCAAAAAGAGAGTGCATTAATGCTGCCTGCCCATTGACGGTCACCTCGTGACAAGAGTCTATCTTTTTACAATAAAATAGAATAATATGAATTAAACTAGCTAAACAATAGTGCAAATATTTAAGCAGCAAACATACAACCAACGGTATTCTTGTTAGGTGATGGATTTGACCAGAGGTGAGTTACTATACAGTCTTATTGCAGTGGGAAGGAATGATCTCCTGTATCTGTCCTTGTGACAGCGGAGCTGGAGGAGTCTTTTGGAAAAAGTGCTCTGCCACTTATCTCCTTTATCCCGGTCATCACCTCCCTCACGTTGTTCTGCTGGAGTTTGGCCTCCAGCTTCCTCCTGTAGGAGTCCTTGACCTCCCTGAGCTTCTCCTTCAGGTGGCGCTGCACTCTCCTGAGCTCCTCCCTGTCCCCAGACCTGAAGGCTGCTTTCTTCTGATTAAGAAGAACTTTCAGGTCACTGGTGATCCACGGCTTGTTGTTGGGGAAGCAGTTTACAGTCCGGGATGGTACGGTGGTGTGTTCACAGAATTTTATGTATTCTGTGATACAGTCCGTCATGCTGTTGATGTCCTCCCCATGTGGTCCACACAGCACATCCCAGTCTGTGGACTCAAAGCAGTCCTGCAGGGCGTCTTTAGCCTCCTGTGTCCACCTATACTTCATAACATACTTTGGTGTCAGCAGGACCAGTTTGTGATCAGACCTACCAAGGGGGGGGGGGGGCAGTAGCACTGTATGCATCTATGGCATTAGCATGCAGAAGATACACAGTTTTATTGCTCCATGTGGGGCAGTTCAGTAAAAATACTCTTGAAGCTAAAACACACACGGGGAGCTGCTGCAACAGGCTGCCACTAGCACGGCGCCATCTTGTAAGTCTCATGAAATGTGATCACAGATCATTTCTCTGTATATTTTACGTGGGAATCGAGTGCAGCATGTGTGAAAAATTATATTTATTCTATATTTCTACATTTTATAAATGACGCTCATCTCAACAGCCAGTTGAGTAGATCTGTTAATATAGACGCTGATATGAAATGACGCCACGCAGCAACAGGTAACTCACACACCACGGAGGCAGTGTGTTCCAGGTGTAAGAGTTGTCATCAGTCCATCCTTTTGTCTCTCAATCAGTCTGGATAGATGAGAAGTGAAAAGTTACATTAAAACATTTATTCAATGACAAAACTAAACTAAACAATAATTCTGTATAAAAAAAAAACATCCTATTGAGTATTCATAAAAACAAACATATGTCACAAATATATTCAGGGTTAAACACCTAATTACAGTGTGAGTGCCCTTGAGATGTGTGGAATGCGTTGCCATTATTTTGTTTACTTCTTTCTTTACAAGCTCGCATTATTCTTCTTCTCTGCCCTTATTGGTGTATCAGTGGAAGAGTATGAAACCATTGGCAGCTTACCGTGTCAACCTGATTATACCAAAACATTTGACTATAAACACAACTACAGGACAGAAACTCCGTAAAACAACCGGGAAACTTTACTGTTTGGGTTCACTCAGCGTTAATCTTGTCAACAAAAACTAGAACAAAACAGTTATTAAAAATGTACTTTTCACAACAAAAACAAAGTTAAAACAAAACTAGAACAAAATGTTTAGCCTTTTTTTGTCAGCGGAAGAAAAAAGTTCTTATTTGAGACATATGAAGTTTTGAGGCACAAAAATAGCAACTCAGCGCAAGTGCGGAAAAAAAAGCCCCATGCACTGACTAAAATGCAAATGTGCCTGGATCTACACCTAGACCAGCTGTGCTGGATGACAGTAGGGCCATCTGTATTTTGTTCACTGTACTCTTCACTTCCCCGTCGTTTCCCTTCTGTCTGTGGACCGTTACAATAGGAGGAAAACTTAATTAAGGCGAAAAGTTCTATTTACAACCACAGAAAGCGAGCAGATGAAGAAACCAAACTAATCAAGGTGTTCTGTCTGTCCGTTCTATTTTCAAAATTGAAAAATATTTGGCCAACTGAGCTACTGGTATGAAGAACTTCTACAAATCGATAGTTTTCTTTTACATTTTACTAGTTTCCTCCTTGTTTCTGAGGTCCAAATGCCAGTGTTATTAGCTCACGTGACACAGATTCCACACACTTCAGTACTCATTGCGCAACCTGAGTGACTGACATCACTTTCATTAAAAAAAAAAAAATTAAAAAAAATTGTTTAAAACATATCTAAAATGAGGAACCAATAAACTGAGAGTGAGTTTAATGGGAGATACAGAACATTAAATATTACACCAAATTTATTGAAAGGAATTTGATAGTGACAATAGCAGCGCTGGATCCAATCAAGTATTGGCCGGTCCCAACCTGGCAGGTCCTGGATCCTGTTCCACGCTGGTGAGAACTAATGCATGTGCTGCAGTCTGGCACTTTTATATTTTGTCCTATTGAACAGCTCTCCTATATTTGAAAGACTTAGTAAATATGAAGTCATGAAAAAAAATAATAATACAGAAAGTAATTTAAAATACCTACAGAATCCTTTACTAGCAACCTTCTGCAAGCAGAACATAATTAATTCTCCCCTTCAACCCTTAAATTAAACACAACCAGAACAAGTTCACATTTTAGAAAAGTTGTAAGCTGCATGTTGCTACAGTGTTCTGCTGACAGTTGCCCTGTGCCCCACACACACACACGCACGCACACACGCACACACACACACACACACACACACACACACACACACACACACACACACACACACACACACACACACACCGGAACAGGGAATATTCTACCAACGCATCGTGATATGTTGCGCGATCAAAGAATCTGTTCCAAAAGCTGGGACAGCTTCGGCTCTTGGCCGTGTTGGTGCTGGACATTTCCTTCTGACAGGCGTGGAGGTGATAATGCCTGAATACTTATTTTGGGATACATGCAGCCCCTTTGTACCCGCCATTAATGTGTCATATTTGGATTTCTTATGAATGTTAGGCGGCTGCAATTTTCAGTCTTCCATTCTATGTTCATCTGACAGAACAGATTTGCTTCAGTTTTAACGTTTCCTGGCCAGCTTTTAGCAGTTTAACCTGACAGCACGATCATTGATGAATGGCTGAATGCAGGAAAAAAGCTAATAACAGTAGGTTGGAGAACATAAACCAAATGAATGAATGATGTTCAAATCCAGATAGTAGTGCTAAATTAAAATGATGGTTGGTACCCATCCTTAACCCAAGCTTTGTATTTTTTGGTTGTGTGCTGTTGTCCTGTCATTTGAAGATGTGCACATGGCTGTTTTTTATTTGTTTTTAAGAATTTGGATAAAGGCTTGTTTGACTCACATAATATTTAGGTTTGGAAGGTTAGTGCGATGGGTCTTCCACAAGTCTCTGAAGCCTTTAATTACCCATAACACCCTTGTCTGTGGTGATTTACAGTGACAAGAACATGCATCTGTGAAAAAAGTGCCAGCTTTAATCCAATAACATCACCAACCACATTGACATGATTAGTCACAGACCAGCATAAATTCACAACATATTTAGGGGATCGTCCAGAGTCTGAAATAATTTTGTTAAATGTGCCTTTTCACATTTGTTGAAACCCTTGATGAAAAAAAAAAAAAAACTTCCTGTAAACGCTGTAATGGATTTTTTTTTTTCTTTAGCAATGAGACCATTACAATCCTTAGAAATATTGATGGTGATCTATTGATTCTGTTACATTTTAGTTGCTTGGTAAGTGCAGCTAAAAATTCTTCATTATTCAGTATAATTATTGACTAATTTAGGTAGGTAGGTAGGTAGGTATTTACTTTATTAATCCCCGAGGGGAATTTTTTTTTCACTACAGCAGCATACAGAAGCAATAAGATAATAATATAAATAACAGAATAAAATAATAGAATAGAATAGAATAGAATAGAATAGAATAGAATAGAATAGAATAGAATAGAATAGAATAGAATAGAATAGAATAATATAAAAGCAATAAAATAGCAGTAAAATATACCTTGTTTATACCTTGCCATATGCATTTAAATGGTTTTGATGGTGAAGTAATGACCACACACAGATCTGGTCAAATGTATAACTTGACTGCTTTTTATCTGTCAACAGATGTTACACATCTGATACACTCCATTGTTTTAAAGACTGATTGTGAACAATTTTTATCTAAATGAAACAATAAAAAAAGTTTGAAAAAATAACATGCACCAGAACATTGTTGGAATACGTTATGCTTTACTATCACAGCAAATCCCAGAACAAGCAAAACTGTCAGATTACACCTGGGCCTGCTGTAGGTTTAACCTTTGAAAGTGTTCTATCTTTAAATCTCATTGGCTCCAGATTAAATGACTTGTTGTTGCTGTGTGCAGTCTATCTGGGCATCATCTGGAGAGCTGCTATGACAAGCTAGCTTTCCAAACAACAACAAGCAGAAATCAATAACCGTGTTGCCCTGCTCATCCCACTGCTGACCAGTTAACTGTGTGTGCATGTGTGTGTGTGTGTGTGTGTGTGTGTGTGTGTGTGTGTGTGTGTGTGTGTGTGTGTGTGTGTGTGTGTGTGTGTTCACTCATGCTTTACACGTGTGTGTTCAGAATCTCTAAGAACAAACAGTGTTTGACCAGACAGGCTTTATTCCACCACTGCTCCTGTCTCCCCCCGGCCTCAGTGGAATTATAAGAAGCCTGCTGTAGACTTCTACTGCGAGCTGGATTCATAAAGGTGCCACAGACTGAGGATTTTTGTAATTCTTCAGGGAGTAGTTTTGATCTTTTTATAGTAGCCTAACCAGAGAAGCTGATTGTTTATCCAGTAGTGAAGCAGGGTTTTTCCACGTACTCGCACTGTACTTTGATGGATTTGTCACAGAAACGTCACATTTAAGAATTTTTTTTTTTTTTTCACTCATTCCATAAAGCTGCACTGGGAAACTTTTCATGTTAGCTGCTCCAAATCTGGAGCTGGTGGTGATGCTGTCAGTGTGCTGCTGCAATCCCTTGTTGCTGTCTGATGTTTTATGCTACAGGATAACAAAGGCAGGCAGGCAGGCAGGCAGGCAGGCAGAAGGGATGGATGAGAGGGTTGTGTAGTGTAACCCCAGGACCGAGGCGTCTAAAGGGCTCTCCACACTCCTCTACACCTCATTGAATGTACTAAATTTGCATCAACTGAACTGCTTATATGCTGCAAGGCCTTAAATCCCCACCTACTTCCATCTGGGCATTGTAAGTGGGCACCGTGTGCTCATAGAACTCGGCTTATAATATAGTATGCTTACAGCCTAAATGTAAATGAATGCATTCAATTGTAGCTGGACTTCATCTAAATTTGACATATATTATGAGAAGATTGGTAAATGTGTATGAAGATTTGTGAGTATGTCTGTCTTGTATAAATGAGTGATATAGTGTTAGCAGACAGAGCTGGACTCAAATGCAAGACAGATGACAATTCATGTGTTATTGCAAGGAAGAGTTTGTGGGGATGGCTTGATCTGGAGAGCTGGAGATTCTTTATCCAGCAGAGTTTTCGGGAGTTAGAATTACTTTTTAAACTAATCAGCCAATCAGCATTACCGCTGCAGGAAACCTGACAATCTGGGACTGAGCAGCTCCAGGTATTTAAGCAGGAGGTAGTAGATGGGCTGATTGAGTCCAGGTGTGTGGCAGGTGATCAATGGCAGGTGGATTGTTTGAGTGATCTGCAGAGGGAGGAGCTCAGCGCTGAGGAGACAACATGAACAGACAGACTGACAGGATACACGAGAAAAAAACGGGAGGGGGAAACAAAAGGGATCAGGGGATCCAGAAACGGGCAGTTCCTGACATATAATGCTTTAATAGTTGGGCATAGAGACATGTCTTTAGTTATGCATGTAAGACACATCGGATGCTTGCTATTTTTTCCCCCTGAAGGTTAACCTTTATACATATATAGATTAGACCGGCACATCCAGTAACTTTGGCTTGCTGCACGTTCCCATCCCCATTTGGGGGAAAACAAGTGACCCTCGCCATAGACTGTACTGTAGGCACACATACAGTTGGGACGTTGTGCAAAATGTGAATAAAAACAGAATGCAATGATTTGCAAATCACATAAACCAATATTTAATTGCAAATAAAGACAACATATCAAATTTTTAAATGGAGAAATCATATTGTTTGATGTAAAATATGGGCCCTTTTGGATTTGATGCCAGCAACACGTCTCAAGAAAGTCGGGACATGGTCAACAAAAGACTAGAGACGTTGTGTAAAGCTATAAACAAAAAACACCTGGTGGAACATCTTACAATTAGTTAGGTTAATTGCCAACAGGCATTAACCTGTATTGGGTACAGTATTGGGTATAAAAAGGGTATAATAAGAGTATTTCAAAGAAGCAGGGGAGGGGAGGGGTTCATTACTCTGTGAAAGACGGCGTCGGAAAATAGTGCAACAATCTAAAGAATAATGTTCCTCACATTAAAATTTTCAAGAATTTGGGTATTTCATCATCTGCAGTACATAATATCATTGAACATAAAATCTCTGTATGCAAGAGATAAGGTAGAAAACCAATATTAGATGGTGGTGATCTTCGGGTCCTCAGTCAGCACTGCATCAAAAACAGACATACATCTGTAGTAGAAATCATTGTGTGGGCTAAGAAACACTTCTGAAAGCCATCGTCTGTCACAGTTCATGGCTGCATCCACAAATGCAGGTTAAAACTTTACCATGCAAAGTAGAAACCAGATAGAAACATGATCCAGAAACGTTGCCGCCGCCTTTGGGCCCGAGATCATTGAAGATGGACTGAGGTGAAGTGGAAAACTGTCCTGAGGTCTGACAAATCACAATTTGAGATTCTTTCTGGAAATCATGGATGCTGCATCCCCCAGGTTAAAGAGGAGAGGGACCACCCAGCTTGTTTTCAGCTCTCTGTTGAAAAGCTACCATCTGTGGTGATACAGGGATGCATTAGTGCACAAGGCATATGTCGCTTGCACATCTGGAAAGGAACCATGAATGCTGAATGGTATTTTCATGTTTTGGAGCAACATATGCTGCCATCCAGACAACGTCTCTTTCAGGGAAGGTCTTGTTTATTTCAGCAGAACAGTGACAAACCACATTCTGCACGTATTCCAACAGCATGGTTCTCTAACAT
Organism: Embiotoca jacksoni; assembly: GCF_022577435.1. Taxonomy (NCBI): domain Eukaryota; kingdom Metazoa; phylum Chordata; class Actinopteri; family Embiotocidae; genus Embiotoca; species Embiotoca jacksoni. The sequence continues at coordinate 23,150,119 of NW_027185392.1, read as the reverse complement.
GACATGACAAAGGAGACCCTGAACTGTTGAGCAGCTGGAATCCTATATCAGGCAAGAAAGGAACATTTCACTTCCAAAACTCCAGCAACTAGTCTCTTCAGTTCCCAAACATTTACAGAGTGTTGTATAAAAAACAAGTGATGCAAAACAGTGGTAAACATGACCCTGATCCAATTTATTTGAGATGTGTTCCTCACATAAAATTCAAAATAAGCACATATATTTCATAAAACAATTAGAATTACTCCAGTCTTGTCAACTCGCCAAGTCGCTCTTCTCTCAATCAGTGTGTATTTAACTCTAATGAACAACCATTATGGTTACAGTGAAACTATTTGGTTGGCAGAGCTTTTTTTGAAGCCATGATAAGCCATGGAGCAAGTGATCGCCTGGCAGTCGAAGTTGAGAGCATATTATCACAAAGACATCACAGAGATAAGATAAAGTCAACAGACAAGTTCATTTGCAGTTAAATAATAATAATTAAAAAAAAAAAAAAAATCAAACTTTCCAGCTTGCAGCACATCAACACATTTCACTTATCACATATCTGACAGAATGTCTTATAGCTTCACAAATCTTAGTACACATATACAGATCAAAATTTGACACCTTGCAAATTTGCATGTGATTTAGCTATAATCTTGTTGCTGTATGGTGTAACAAAGTGTTCACACATACACACATACTGTAAATACATAAACAGAGAAACTAACGCCTTACTTTGTTGCTCTCTCTTTATTTACACATCAACACTTATCCAGACTCACACCTCCTTTTATATAAACACACACACATAGTCACAACATGAGTAAAAATCAAGTGTCCTTTCATCAGTGAAAATGGACAGAAAAGAGCAGCAGTTGTTTTCCTAGCACCCTTTTCTTCTCTCTTTTTTTTTTTTTCTGTATTTACACTGTCACGGTGTGTGAAAAATAAATTGCTAACTGACTCCAACATCCAGCTTCTATACCATCTGTCAGCAGTGCATTGTCAGTATAAGACCTCAGTACTCTACAGTCTGTGAAGCAAGGCTAACAGACAATCAGAACAGAGCCTCATGAAAGGATGTTTGTTGGCCATAAAATGGCTCAACTTTTTTTGTGAAACAATTACGATGCACTCATCAGGAACCTTCTAACTTTAAATGAATGAAGAAAAATAACAGAAAAATAACTATCAAACCAAGAAAAGGAAATCCTTTTTACTTGAAATTTAAACACGTTGGTTATTTGCTTATAGAGGAACCTCCTCTGACCACTCACCAAAATATCTCAAAGGAGAGTTCATGTTACATCTTACTGATACTTCACTCGGTGTGGTTTCAGCTTCTGATCACTGATTGTAATCTGAAAATGATGATTTATTGACATTCAGAGTAGCATATCTGAACACCACCTTCAGAGTCATCCAAGGTTTTTTCTCATTTAATTTTAGTTAATGTACAGAATAAACTCGGTGTTTGGATTCTAACACTTTCTTTATACAGTGGTGTCCAAAAGTCTGTGACCATGTCTCTGTCGTAAAGCAAATAATTAACAATTCACATTCTGCAATATTTCCAGGTCAGCAATCTAATTTAAGCAGATCAGTGACAGTGATGAGGTTAACCTTTGTACAAAAGGGCCACATTCCCTGAGTTGTATCCTTCCATTGAATCAGCATTAAGATGACCCTCAGGTGGATTTGATTTACTCATCAGAGGCTTTTTCAAGTAAATCAACTTGCAGCCGTTGTCCACCTGTTGTGCATGAAGTTTCCAGCAGACATTTGCTGACTAAGTAGTATTGTGGGAAACATGCTAACACTTGCATAAGTGAAGTAGAAGAAGAAAGATGGATCTAATCATGGCTGGACTGAATATGTTATAAGGGGGCAGCGCATGGAGGTCTAAAACAGTGATGTCGCCATCAGATAACCAATACATCATAACATATTTTTTGAAAAGTCTTGTCTACTCGTGGTCTCAGAGGATGAGGAGCGTCTCTGAACCGATTCTCCTTTTTCTATTAGTTATAACTGGGCAGAGACAATCCTAATGATAGTTTAATTAAGTAATGGTAGTTACTCTTTCCAAGTATTTACATAATTTTACTGATTATATGATGATTTTAACATCATTTTTTAGTATTTTTGTTTCAATCGCTATTAATTTATTTCAACTTGTTTGAGCTGAAGCACAGACCATAAAGAATGAAAAATATTACAGTCCAAATACTTAATCTGTACTAAAAATCTGCACAAAAAAAAAAAAAAAGTAAGGAAGAAAACTGCACAACTCTTGCAAAAACTTTCCCCAATACTTCATTCCCTCTTGCAGCTCCTTTTCGTTCATTTCTTCCCACGTTGTGAAATAACAGGTGCTAGATCAGGACAAGAGTGAAAATTAAGCGGTCACACAGAAATAATTGACTCCCAGTCACTCCGTGTGTCTACGTTGGTGTCAAACCTGTGATAATTGCCTGAAAGTCACAAACAGCACGTCATCCTGATTTGACATTGATTTATAGACAGTGTCTTTAAGTGCACACACTCATATACAAGCAGCTATTGTCCCCTGTGACGCCGTAAAGATTGTGATAACAATGTGTCTGACACTCATTTGTTTCTGAAGATCTTCCGAGATTACATTCCCACCCACACGCTCTTCCCTCACTCCACACGGTTTCTTTTAAGTAGAGCTTTCTTTAGTTAAGGGTTGAGAGTTCAGTTCTCCAGAGCAAGGCACCGGCACCACCTGAGTCAGGGGCTGTTTTCTATATTTAAAGTGTGATGTATAACATTTCCAAATAACACAGAAGATTGTCAATTATCAATATGGAACTAAAACTATTTCACTCATGAATCTGCTTGGCGGTCATCATTTTGTTAACAGGTTAGTTTACCCAAATCACAAAGGCATGTTTTGTCACTTAGTTTTTCCTGAGTGCAGATAGTTTTTGTCTTGTTTGCCAAGTTTTTAAGATATCTGACTTTTGCCACCACCCCAGTAGAATGGTGATAAAAAAAAATAAAAACAAAAGAGAGCAAAATGTTTTCAGCAATGAAATGTGGAAATGCAAACTACTATTGGATTTGTGATCTTTTCAATCCTTTCAGCAGCACAAACAAAAATCCTTTCACTCTCCATTTTGTTTGGGTTGTGGCAGAAATCTCAGAGCCTCCGAAAGTAAAACCAACCAATCCTGTATGCATGGCTAAATAGAAAATCTCTGGTAAGAGAGACTTAGTAAAGAACTAACCATGTTCATTTACAGCACAGTCTAAAGTTTGGACACAACCACTCAATCAAGGGTTTTACTTCAGATTTATTATTTTCTACATTGTAAAACAATAGAAAATAGATTAAAGTATGAAATAATACATCATCAAATTGTGTAGAAAGCCAAAGACTGCAAACATTTTAAATGCATGGCATGGAGGAAATAATGAATAATCAGCAGACAAATCTTCATATCATTCCTCCTATTTGAACCGATATTAAGTTGAGGGGATATTATAGAAAATACAACTCCACTAACGCCAGGAAATCTGAGGAATTGTGACTGTGATAGACAGCTGTCAATCAAATACTGTATGTTTAAAGCCTTATCAGACATTCAGTACCTCAGTGATGCTCTACTCATTTGCAAAATGGAGCCCCAACTCGGTCCTTTAGCTCAAATGAAGCCAAGACTGTCAACAGGTCAAGACTATCTTCTGCCCTGTGGAACATTTACATTGTGGAGTTCAATGTTCTCTCATTGATGAAGAATTCTATGAGGGAATTTCTTCAAACTTGGTAAAACACGTCACTTAGTAACAATAATTTAATGAGAAGATTTTGGTTCGTGACAACGATATTTCAGGAATGCCTGGAGGGAATTTCCTCAAACTGGTCACACATGTTTACTATGGCTTGGCAATGAACTGATTTTGGTGGTCAAAGGTCAAAGGTCACTGTGACCTCACGTACTTCGCATTATTGTGAACAGGATATCTAAGGAAAGCCTTGAGGGACCATACTCAAATTTAACACAAATGCTCACTTGGACGCAATAACGACACATATAGATTTTGGTAATCAAAGGTCAAGGTCAATATGACCTGACATTCATCATATTTATCAGTCCCATTATTTCCTAAACGAGCAAAAAAATAATGGTGCAACAAAACTACAACAAAGTATGATATGAGCAATTAAATTAAACAATAAAGTTGCTTGAAACTCCATTACTACATTTGTCATTTAGGTTTGTGTGGTATCGCAATATTATGAAGCACTATCAAAAACATACACCCCTTTTTGTATTAAACTGACACTGAGATGCATTGTTAAATTGATGTATTGCTGAACACAACCAGGGGTCAATCATGATACAGACCAGTGACAGGCTGACAGCCAACTGGACAAATGGCAGCTGCTGGTGGTACATCTGTGGCGGGGACTCCCTCGAACTGTAAATACCTCACTGGCCCCAATATGAGATTATATTTTTGATCCTGTGTTTGAGGACTAGACAATAACTTGTTCAAGACATCAACTATTGTTTTTGAATGCAGATAGTACAGTACATTGATGCATGGCCTTCTACAGATACTGTTGCATTATGGGTTGTTTGCAGCCTTAGACTAGCAGGTACTTGTAGTCCGTTTACTGAATCTTTTATTTAATCATTCTTTAAAGTGTTTTGTTAGTCAAGCTTAACCTGCGGGAGTTGTTGGAGGCTCCTGTAACATTTATAGAGTCTCCCGATCAGTCAACTCATCAAGAATTACAGCTGTTATGGATGATGGCCTTAAAGAGACAGAGAAAAGTGAGGGAAGCGGGTAAATATTTTAGTCAGGGTTGTCTTATCTTTAGGCGAATACGGTGTGCTTGTCTCCTTGGTAATAAACCATGGTTGATTCAGTTGATTGGCTTACTTGTGTTACAGGATGAGCCAAAGGATCACTCTTTACTCTTTGGCTGGTTTGGAGTTGTCGGCTAATAATTTAAACAGACTAAATTCTGTAACCATTACATTTGTGAAGGCCTTTTCAACCAAAACTCCCACAAGACTAAATCAAGTTCAGTCGGGTCATTTTGTTCTGTTAACAGGAGTCACTTTTATTCAAATTAAAACAACATTTAAAGAAGACGGCTAATACAATGTTTGCAATGTCACATACATCTAGATATAATTCTAATGTCCTCCATTTTTGACAGCTGGCCTGAGAGTACATTTTTTACATGAAATTGATGTTTGAAATTTAACAAAATTCTAGCAATGTCAGTCTTACTATGGTGTCCATGAAGCTTCAGACCTCCAAACATGAGTTAGTAAATGAGACCATTGTTGCATGTAGAGGCATTAGTGAAGTGTTAAATAACAGGGAGATTCTGCAGAGATGACGATCTCATTAAGAGACCATCACAATAATGTACACAAGCACGCATCCAATGTGGTCACAGGTGCAACGATATTCATACAAAATAGAATTAGTTGGAGTGCATATTTTAACCTGATCATTTTATTTGTCAGTGCATGGACACATAGGAGCAAGCTTTCTACCTGGTAAGAACCAAATCTTGGTATCACCATGATGGAAGAGTCACTGCTCTGGCTTTGACACCTAAATGTGTTTAGGTGCAAATGAAACCAAATTCAGGTGAGAGGTGACAATTCAAAGTCCTTGAAATATAGCTGTGATTAACAGGGGGCCGAGTATAATACTCACACAAGGAGACACAAACAACTCAGCACACACACACACACACACACACACACACACACACACCTGTACCGAAAGCCTATGGAGTTCCTGTTTCAGACGAGACACTGACAGATTAAAATGATTAAATGAGTCATCACCTCACATTGACAAAGGTTTAACAAAGGTCACTGTCAGCACCTCCAAACCAAGTGCTCCATTTACCAGCTACTGAGAGAGAAGGGAGTTGATTGGAAGGGCTCTCTGATAAGATACGTTTTTGTGAATTGTTTCTAAATAAATCCACTTTATTTTCTTCATTCTTATTTAAATCTCTCTGGTTAAATGTGTATTGGAGACACAATTACAGGTGGTACAGTGTGTCAGTTCCTGTGGGTGATCTGTAGATATTTCTATCTTTGTATTTCATTTTTAATCTTCAGGTGGTGATGAGGTCACATGTTAATTTTATGGACTGATGAATTGAATGGTATAGAGGATTTGAAGGGTCGCTTAAATAAACACATTTTCGGTCATAGTTTTGATTTATATTTAGATTGTTGGTTGAGTCTCGTGGTTCTCACCAAAGACAGCGTTAAACCTTGCCAGAAAGCTGCATCTTGTTCTAGGTGCAACATATCCCAGTTCACCAATGTCAGGTTTCCCTCATGTTAATATTTATTATCAAGAGCAGTGGGTCGTGAACATTACGATATCTTTAAGCAAGCTGGTCAGATTATGATCAACCAGTCAATAGCTTTACTTGCAGTGTATCACTACTTATTGGATTTTGCCCCTTTGGCCCAGAGTTGATGCTCAACATCAAACTAGCATTTTAATTGGACTAGTCCTGGTACAGGTGGCACCAAAAGATGCCATTTCAGAGTGTTCCAGCTGGGACTAGTTCAGTACTTCTGCTGTCCTCAGTGTTACGCACCTTCAGTACTGGCTGAAATCCCAAGAAAACACGTGCCAGAATTCAGCCTCAAAATAGATTTCTTCATTTATAAGTACATTAAATGAAATGGTAGACATCCAGGCAAAACAGTAATGCAAATAGACTCATATCTCATGTCTTTGTTTGGCCTTGTCTCCGTGACTGTGCTCAGCAGTGAAAGCATTTTAGCCTTTTGACAAGATTGCCAGTTACAATTTCTAAGCGCTCTCACTCACTGTAATCACTTGTAATGTTATGTTGTTTCTTATGTGTTTTCCCAGCCAGCCAGAAGCTGTCGATGTTACTTTTTACATTTAAATTCAAGATTTCAGGCATTTAGCTCCTCATCCGGAGGAGCTCACACTGAGCCTGTAGCAGCTTTGTTGTCTAGCTTAGCGATTCTTCAGCAGGACTCATGGCTGTGGGCGGACTGAGCCTGCGCCACAACAAGCCATTCTGCTTCTGATATCAGTGTGTTTACTTCTCAGACCATAATGCGAGAGTCAGTGACAATGGCCGGGAATGTCCAGAAGGCCTTTCAAAACTTATTCTGGGACAAGACAGACCAGCAACTGCTTACAACATTTTGTATGGCCATACATCAATTGTCAGATTTGATAGTCGCTTATACAGGCTCTGTTCAAGCCTCAGCTTGATTTCATACACCAATAACTGTAGATAACTGTGTTTCATTCACTGTAATTTGTGGTTTAATAATTGGTTATATTTTCTTTGTGGTAAGAAAATCTTTATTCATAATGTATTGCAGTGTTCTTAGATGTCTTTCTACTTATTTTACCTTGTACTGCTGAAGCGTTCGCTCTAAAGCAACAACACTCACCTTTTACCAGGTCTGACTTCACCCAACAATTGGGGGCTTAATAACTTATGAGGCTACAGTATATGTAATGAAGCTCATGTCTCAAACGGTCTAAACTGTACAGTAGCTGTATGAAAGAAGGACAGCTGCAGGGTTTCTCTCCTGTACATTATATCTTCTGTCCATAGGCCCCACCATGACACCTGCAGGTCTGTTTCATGCCCAGAAAAATGGTTTAGAAACACAGTGAAATTTAATCACTGATACATCATACATCACAACTAATAGCTTTATTTTTAATAACAGCAAAGCACTTAGCAGCATGCATGTGCACACGCACGCACGCGCGCGCGCGCACACACACACACACACACACACACACACACACACACACACACACACACACACACACACAGACAAACACATGTGCGCCAGCAATCCACATAATAATGAGTGTCGGGGAGAAGGCATTTGTCTTAGATAAGACTTGTATTGTCAGATTTTAATTCACATGGCTCTCATCAAAAAAGCCCTGAAGGTTCTCATCATCATCTCCAACCCAAATATATTATTCACTGGCTCTAACCTCAAAACACACACAGACACACCATACATGAATAAACACGTACTTTTGGATGTGCAGACACAGCACTCGTACATTAGACAATCATGGAACACTTACCACGAGATGCACAAGCAGAGGAACAGACACCTGCATTCACTAAACAAATAGTACGCCAACTGTTATGTTAAGTTATAATTAACATACACTGGAAAAAAAACACGCATACATTAAACAAGAACTGTACTGTGTGTGTGTGCAAATGTTTACAGCTGCATTCACACAAATGAAGATGTGCATTGCCTTGTGTCACACACACACACACACACACACACACACACACACACACACACACACACACACACACACACACACACACACACACGCACACACAAATATACACACTCTCTCGCGCTCTCTCTCCCTCTTTGTGTTATTATTGCCTGGCTCCATCTGACTGTGACTAAGTGGAGAGCTGTCTTCATTTGTTTCAATCTGAACCACTAATGCTCCCAGTGCCGTAAGCTAGCACTATAGGTCACACACATTAGTCTGACGGCCTCTGTGAGTGTGTTAGTGTGTGTTAGTGTGAGTGTGTGTGTTGGACGTTTAAAGCAGAATGCGAGCTTTGTTGTTTTTTTACTCTTCTCTTGTGTGAACTATTAGTGGTTTGTGTGATGTTTAAATGATGCCACAGTTCATGTCAGTGAACTGGGCTTCATTACCTCGTCATTGAGCAGTATTAGGACCAGAGATGTAAGCAGAGTTACTCATAAAGCAATAAAACAAATGCAACTAAGACAATGGAATTTAAGTGTTAGTACCAGCTGCAGAAACAGCTTTTGACAGACAGTGGCACTGTTGGTCAGCAGCTTGAAGGTGTACAGGGGCGACCAGTTTTAACATCAGTTTACAGCAACGTAAATATTGTTTTTTTAGTTTTTTTTAGTTTACTATATTAGGAACTTAACAGCAGCATATTTCATTATTTATTGCATCAATTTAGCATCCTTTTCAAACCAGTGTGATTATAGATATTTCAAAAAATAGACTTTCTAAATGAGGGGAAATGATGTCACATAGTTTGCTGTCAAAGGTTGAAATCCACTTGAACACAGTCAGCGGAATATCCATAACACACGTACAAAAAAACATCATAACACAATAATGGGAGGTTCCATGACAGTATGAGGGACCACATCGGACTCAGCTACTAATAATGGACTCTTAGTTTACTATTGCAGAACTAGAGGCCTAAATGTGTAAAGAAGCCCAAGAGGCTTGTTCATCAAAGCCCCATCTTAACATGTTGGTCAGAGAATTTCTTAGAGACTTAACAGTACTAAATTCAACATTGGCGGACTTGACAGGTGAATTTGCACCGTTGATCAAAATCAAGTCAGCTTGATTGTGCTGACCTTTGAAGGGATGAAGAGCTGGAGAGTAACAAATGTGGGAAGTCATATTTAATCCATTTATCAATCTTTATTGAGCCTGAAGGGAAATTTGGAATGTATCCTGGTGACATCAGTCATATATATTTAAAAAAAACTAAACAAACATATGCTCGTGATAATAGTCAATCACACAGTATCCTCCCTGCAGAGATATTCTTCCTCGATGCCTAAACAGATTCTACAACAGCCAGATCCAAACATTGTGGGAGTCCAGTTAAGAAAAAGTATGACAACAGTTCAACAGGTCTACAGCTTGAAAACAAAGGAAGATTTTTACTTTTAGTTCTAACAAATGAAACCTTAAAGTGATCAGCAGATATAAGTAATGCCTCTCGTGGTAAAAAGGTGAAGAATAAATTCTGTTTTTGTTGTTGAAAAGGTGAAGATTAATATCTGTTGCTTTAAAGTGGAAACCGACTCATTTATAGCTTCGAGATACAACTTTTTACACATCATTTAAAATACTACATACACTCATTGACTATGTTGATTAGGAGTTTTCAAAGTTGTGGCTGAAACTTTACCAAAATATAAGACAAACAGATACAATTGGTATGTTTTTTTAAGTTTTAAAAACATTCTGAGGAGATAATAACCCTAAGGAGATAATAACATAATTTATCGTCTCTCCATCCAATAAGCAAATCCATACTGTCAATTTTCAAAACACAGAATCTCCGATTTCTCTCCACTCCTCCCCTTTGTCTCTTGTGAGTAGGCCTGGGAGTATATTTTTCTCATAAATAAACAAATCAGAACAATTTCTGTTTTATGAATGTCAGGGATAAAGAATGCAAGTCTTTAGAGGAAATATTTTTTCAGGAATTACCTTGACAGGTCAGACCCATTTTTATGTTGTGTTTCCCTCTTTAAATTAACAACACAGAGGCTCAATACACCATATTTTATTATTAAAGAAAGACCTGCATATTTCTTGCACCTAAACTTTCATTTTTCAATTAGCTGCAAAGTATCCCCAATTAAGGCTACAGATCATTTCAAATGTCTTCCATTGAAAACATGCTGAAAGAGCATTGTTTCGATCTGTACAGATGTTTGTGTCTTTGAAGGCACCTAAATTGTGTTTCCTCATTATAAAAACACCAAAAACAAAAATCCTTAAAAACAGAAATCTTGTAGTTATAGAATAAGATAACCACATGTTCAATCTACTTTCAGTGTAGTTGTAATCCATTGTTCCAGTTTCCGTTTCACCATTACTTCACAGGTCGGGTTTAAGTTCTTACACAGGCCATGAAAGGAGTACCAGTCCTTTGCCGTTTGATTGAATTTTATTGAAGAGGTGTAGTGAAATCGGCCGGGTTGTGTGGTTCTGCTCTGATGAATTGAGTCAGATCAGACCAGATCAGACCAGACTAGATCGCACTAGAATCACCAGAGTAGAACCACACAACCCGACCATACTCCTTTCCAACACATAATATTTGTATATTATGTCCCTGAAGTGTTAGGCCTCTGGGCATGTGTCTGGCAGGCCCATTTAGGAATCAATCCACAGACCCAGATCCCCCTGAGTAATATCTCATTTCAGGGAGTTTAGCTGAGACATGTTTTGTAATATTCCTCCCCTTCAGTTTTGATTGGTACTGTATGTCTCCCACTCCAGAATGGCCTAATGAGATATATAATTGACAATCATGGAAAAATGCCTGCCGTCTACTTCCTGCATAGGTAACAGATGTGGAGACTGGTCCACGTACTAACTTCACCAGTTTCATTTTAATCCAGAGCTCAATATAGCTCTCTTTTAGTATTCTTGTAGGAACTGGAGTCAGAATATAGAATTGGGGCAATATTGGCCTCGTGCTATTTTACTGATGTAATGTGTCAGAGGACTTATTTTTTGAAACTTTTGAACAAATATGAGAACACACTGCACTCTACACACACACACACACACACACACACACACACACACACACACACACACACACACACACACACACACACACACACACACACACACACACACACACCTCTGCTCAGGATGATGACACTGATAAGAAAGCTCTGAGCTTCTTTTTACTATTCTGGACAACAGCTTTTCCAATCCACTGATACATCTCACACACACACACACACACACACACACACACACACACACACACACACACACACACACACACACACACACACACACACACACACACACACACACAGGTTGAACACAAGTAAAGTAAATAAGTACATTTTTGTAGTTCTTTCCTCTAGGCCCATTCTGATGACACACAGCTTCTGTTTGTTCTACCTGATCCCCCCCCCCTCCACACACACACACACACACACACACACACACACACACACACACACACACACACACACACACACGCACACACACACACACACACACACACACACACACACACACACACACTCACTCACCCACTGGTACTTTTAGCAGGAACAGGTTCTTGGGAATTTTGAATTCTTGATCGATAAGCTCTTTCTGTCTCCAACCCTCCCACCACACCCAGCACATGCTTTCATGCCTCATTTTCAAGTCTCTCTCTCAGGCTGTCTCTTGCTTTTCGTCATTATTTTGTTCCTGCCTGTTTTTCATCTCTGACTCTTTTTTTCTGCAGTATTGGAAAGCCTGTTTTCTCTCTGTGATATATGGCTAATCCATGGCTTCTTCTGAATATTTCATGTATTTTTTGTTGTTGAATCTCATCTATTTTGTACAGCTAAATCAATACCCTTGGTATTTGTGGCTGTGTGTGTGTGTGTGTGTGTGTGTGTGTGTGTGTGTGTGTGTGTGTGTGTGTGTGTGTGTGTGTGTGTGTGTTCAAATCAAAGGTATGATGTCATAACATAGATAGATCATTTGATAGGATGAATGAACTTTAATCACCTGTCTTCCTCTGAACATTCAACCATAGTATCCCCTTTTGTTGGCTTCACGAACTGAATTCATGTTATTGAATTCTACCAAGGTAATCTCATTATAATGGATGCAGTGCCTTTATAACAACATTCATGTTTTCCAAACTTTTCTACACTGTCAGCAGCAATCTGTTGTTCCCTACATGGCTGGATTAACCCTGACAAAAAAGCCCACTGTTGACAGCCCCACCGTGACTGTATATGTATGTGCATTTGCAAATAATCAAATTACCAAAAACTAACTGGCATACAGGCATTATGGTTAATGCTTTGAAAGCAACCCAGTATGTGTTGTTTGGTTTATTGTTCGTGAACAAATCCTGATCAGAATCAAGGCTCTCCTCATTCATTGAAGTCAAAAGTGGAGTAATCAGGAGTGTGTTTACCCAAACTGGCCATTCCTCAAAGCTGGAAAGTTTCCCAAACAGTGCACTAGCCGAGTGAAGAGATTTAATAGGTGGCCTGTGTGTCTGAACAGTTGAGAGGCATATTTTCCAAAACACAGTATCTCGGTGGATTTCCATTCCCAAGACATGCTGTGCCCAGAAATTGGTCCACCCGGAGAATTGGCACAAACAGGGCAGTATAGTGTACGCTGTTAGTTGCCGGGAGGTGGCCATGAATTGTACGTGGAGAAACTATACAGCCGCTGGCAAAATGCTAGGACACCGCAGTCTGCACCCACCTGCAGGCCGGTGGACACTCTGTGAGGGATGAGGATGTGGACATCCTTAATAGGGAGGAACGCTGCTTTGAATCTGGAGTCAAAGAGGGAACAATCATCCCTGAACTGAGGAGAAAGGCTAAGAGTCCATCTTTTGCTACAGCTGACCATGCTGCAATTGCAGCTGCTCCCCAATCGTCTGGGAACAGCACACATGGTAATTAATGGTCACAGATATTTGCATATGAAACCAGTTGTTTTACCATGTTGGTTCCGGTTGTATATTGGAGATACTTGAAACATTTCTCCTTCTAAACGTAGTCCAGATGAACTGATCCAACTTCCTACAGGGATAACTGAGCATGTATCAATATGTACTGAGCTTATTGAAAAAACAAAGAAACATATGAAACTGTTTATGAAAATCATGCAGATCTTTGGTAGGAGCTTTAGGCTCAGTGCCAGAGACGCAGAAATAGTTTTGTTCTTTTCATGTAATATGTTAACGATCATTCAATTTACAGAATAAAGCCAGCCTGATCTTTTCTAAGGTCATCATTCTGTGGGACATGGATCATGTTGGTGACATAAATTTTTGCTAGCCCCTGTCTCTGCACTGTATTATATGCCCCACCTCATCTGGAGAGACTTTGGTAAGTATTAGGAAGGTGTTTTCAAAGTAACAGGTCAACTTATGTTGCATTTACTAATGAAAATTAACCAATCATTAAAACGTTAGTTTGAAGATTTGAACGAAGATGCTTCAATGCAGGTTTTCAGGAGGGAAATGAGCATTACATGTGCAGCCTTGTGGCCACTGAGCAGCTCCTCTGAGGAGACAGGAGATAAGTGCTGCATGTAATTACAGAGGACATGCTGTGTTTCAGTGTACTTATTAATGACCTTTGACAGCTTCACTTTCAGCCATTCAGACTTCCACTCGGCATTACTTCCCCATGTACTATGAAATCAGTGAGAACTGAAGGCAAAGAGTCAGCTGAACATCGTGGAGAAGGCTAGTTCTAAAGAAACACAACTATTTATGGAACTGGGGTTTAAAACTAGTGAAGTCCTTTTTTCACATGAGCTCTGACCTTTGGCAGAATTAGTGATTAGATGAGAACACCACTCGCTACACTGAAGGCAGTCAGCTAATATGCAATAATGATTAGTTTGCTGTATACTCTTGGGTCATGCAATCTTTGAAATCTCCACTTTTGTAATTGAGAATCAGGAAAACAAGGAGCCGCACTAAACAGCATATTTCAGGATAACTAGCGCAAGCTCCCTTAGCTTTCCAAACATTAGATATTTACATAAACTATTATAAAAGTTGTTTTTGTGTCTCACTGGATAGAGAAATTAGCTAAGTGCATTCAGGATCTCAATCTACGACAATTCGCCGACAGACCTAATCATTAATGTATTCATTCAGACATGGTGCTTTGTAACTTTAGATGATTTGTTTGTTCTTGTCTGTATACAATAGTAAATTTGGCCTCAAGGATTAATTGATTGCATTTTTGTGGTCAAAGGTCAAAGTGTAAGGTCACTATGACCTCATGTTCCTCTCAGCCGTATGTCCCTTTCTTGTGAAAGTAATAATTCAAGAATACCGTGAGGGAATTTCTTCAAACTTGGCAAAAACACTCACTTGGTACACTTACCGCCTCCACTATCCACTCAAGTAATAGTTTGCATGTATATCTGTCCAAACTCATGTCGCTGTAAAGAAGCTGTACATTTTAAAACGTGGATGCTTCACACACAACCTAGATCCTGAGCACACAGAAGGTGTATATAATCACTACAGTTTGTCGATGGACAACCTAGAGGATGTTCACCAATTTAGTATCCATCATAAATGAGAAATATGGTCAAAATGTCCCATTATGCTCCTCAGTTATGGTGTTGAATAATGGACAGAAAAGAATAATAATGATTTTATCCAATTAAATATTTGTCTGAAATGTAGTCCTAATTAATGTATGAATTTTGCATTATGACCACAAACTTGTTTTGTAAGACCACAGTTGCCTTTGACTATTGAACTATAATCAGTTCATCCTTAAGTCAAAAATTGAAGAAACTTCCTCAAGGCGTTCCTGAGATATTGCATTCACAAGACTAACGGCTCGGACAGACATGAGGTCACAGAAAAATAGAAAAATAAATATTTTGAAAAGTTAAATAAAGAATCTTTATATTTGACCATGTGACGTTGATTGAGGGCCCACAACAGGCCAATGATCCTGAGTAGAAACAAATACAATCAGTTGTAAGGAAGAATAGATAAGCCATTAAAATATGGGACCAAATATTGACACTTTTTTAGAAGGTGCTCACTACACCCTCTGTGGATAAACTAGATGAACAACTAGATAAACTAGTTTCTAGATGTATAACCAATATACAATTTTGGCACCAGGCAGAGAATGGAGAGAGGAGTGGGGGAGGCTTGGCTATTTCAAGATAAGGATCATTTTTCGCCTGGCTGGAAGTGTTGCAAAAGCTATCATGTGAACCTGAGGAGAGGCGCTCCGCTGGTAACCCGAAGACAGTTAGGAACAGGCGAGGCTGTAAACTGTTATTCAACAACGTGGAGAATACATTGGAAATCGAAGACTAATACGTTCCAAGTTTTTCACGACATGTACACCTGTGTACATGACTACCTGACCAATCACATTTGGGATTGGAATCAGGGTAAATGTCTCGCAATTTATATTTACTGAAATGGGCTCCATGCACCACCTGTTGCTGAATCAGACAAAGTCAAAACGAGGATGATGAGGAATGCACCCTATTCAATGCTGTTTCCTATCAGTCCTCCACCCGTCCTATTCCTGGGTCGCCATCCTTTCTGGTCTTTGACCTTGAGACTGCATTTAAAGATATGGTGTTTTGATCAATTTCAGATGTAAGCTCCATCTAAGCAGGGAACATCTTAAAAACTCTGACATATTGATTGTTAAGGGGCCCCGTGAAAGGAATCAAACATTGTACAAAGTGACAGACCTGAAGATAAAAGAACAAAGTTGAACGTGGCAGACGGAATTTCAGACATAAAGAGTCAAGGCTTCATTGAAGTCTTTGAATCGTTGATACCCAATCTGCTCCAGAGAGTAAAGGCTGAGTCCAAAATGGAGGGAGTAAATAAGTGGTTACAACTAATGGGCCCCAGATGTCGTTGAGGAAAACTTAAATGAAGGCAGAACAGGAACCGTATCATTACAGTGGACAGCAGCGAGCGGTTTGAGGAGTGGTGGAAGGGAGATAGCGGAGGAGAGGAACAAACCAGTGCAGACAGGGAGGATGGAATGCATGATTGTGCCTCGAGGCTAAACCAGTTAATGTCAGGGATGTTTAAGCAGTAAATACGTGTATGTTGGCAGCCCGGTAATAGTGCAGGATTGATTTAAGACTTGTTCTAAAATGTGTTGTACATGTGATAATGGAGATACTAAAATGAAGGAGATAAAGGTTGAGATCATCTGCACCTCAGGTTTGGTTTGTTGTTTGGTCCTAGTTGCTAGCTTGAACTAATACAGAAACATGCTACAACAGCATTTTCACTTTCTGAGGACTCTAAAGAAAGCGATACACGTCCTACCCGGAGACATTACCGTTCCCCTGTTTGCTCACAGACCTGGATACCTTAAACTGTTTAGGTCTGCAGAAGACCATCTTGGACAGTCCCGCACATACACCCACAGATCTAGCCCTGACACACTGAGAATGAATGGATGGCAGCCACACATAATAATAATAATAATAATAATAATAATAATAATAATAATAATAATGATAATAATAATAATAATAATAATAATAATAACAATAACGTTTATTTGTATAGCACCTTTCATACAAGAAATGCAGCTCAACGTGCTTTACAGCAGGAAAATGACATGGTGTTTCACATAAAAACAGATATAAAGGAACATTTATAAATATAGAAAATAAATTAGATGCATAAGAAACAGAAAAATGCATACAATCAAATACAAATAGAGTTAAAATATCAAATAAGCAATATGCATTTTAAAGACGCGGTAGTTCAATTGCAGGCAAGTGCAAGAGGGCTTCAAGAGTAACGAGTTAAAGGCTAAAATATATCAGTTTTTACTTACAAAAACATGGTTTTAGAATATTTTCAATCATAGAATTATATATATAAACCTTCTACACAAGTGGGCTACCGAGCAGTGGTGACAAAACAAGGGCTTTTTAAAACCGGTGCACACAATTGTTATAGATTTCTGTTTCATGTTCAACAGCATTTGATTTTGACTTTAGCCTGTAAGACAAAAATCCAGAATTATTACATGTAGTAGTTTCTGGCTTCTCTGCCATTATATTTCCCAGCAGATGTTTATGCTGTGGGTCTGCATTTGGAAATTGTCCCATTTTAATGTTTCACACCTCAAACACAGTATCCAATGATGTTTCCCCACAGGGCCAATACTGCTGCTGGTCTAACAGTAAATGTGCACTGATTTCTAATGACAGACGTTAAGCTTTTCCTCCTCATTTTGCTCCGTTTCACCTCTCCTCACTGATGTTGCTGTTGTTCTCTCGGAGCTGGAAGTCTTCCTGGCTTCTGGGAGTGTGAGAAGGCCTAATGGCTCCAATGGGAGTGACACCAAACTGTCTTTGATAAATTGTTTTTAAATTACAACATAATTTCATTTAGGCAGCAATTTCCACAAGACTCCTACAGAGAAGCGATTCGGGCTATGTCGGGATTGGCTTACAAACACGCACGCACGTACGCATGCTCTCGCACACACTCATGCAAATGTGCACTCGCACATAAACCCCCGACTCATCTGCTTTGGCAAGGATAGTGTTACATGACCTGCAGCCCGGAGGCTAACCAAATTACCGCCTCCAAACTACTAAAGTGGTCATTAAGGACACTCTCTCTCTCTCTGTCTCTTCATCTCTGTCTCTTGCTCGCTTTCTCTTTTTTATCATGTCCTCCAACCCTCTCCCACCATCTTTCTTAATTATTTCTCTTAATCTATTTGTTCGCCCTTTCATGTTTTTACCCACTCACTTCCAACTTTTTGATCATTTCCCTCTTCCTCTCTGAGAGCTGCTTGCGCTCATCTCTCTTCATCCCTCCATCTGTTTTTTCTTTCATTTTCCTCTTCTCTCTCTGTCACCCTTTCTGTCTTCGCTGGTAAAAGCTTTATGATTGCTGCTTGCCTCAGTATTACTGTTCAGACCGTCAGCTGTGCATCATTACACACACACACACACACACACACACACACACACACACACACACACACACACACACACACACACACACACACACACACACACACACACACACGCAGCATTAACGCCCTTCATTACAGGGGCATTGTAGAGTAATGCTGCACTACACTCATGCGTACACACACACAAACTATGTAATATCACTCATGAACTTAAACCTTAATCGCCCTGCCCCACCCTGGGATGACATACCAATATTAGAAGAAAGGTACAAATAACAATAATAATAACTTTATTTCTGTAGCACTTTTCAAAAACAAGTTACAAAGTGCTTTACATACATTTAAAACACAATATGAAACAGTATAAAAATATAATGATAAAATACAACAAAAATAAAACAGACAGTAAAACACAAACAAACAAAAAAAAAGCTGTTCTACAAAGAAGGTTCAACATATCCAGGATATCTGGCTTAACTTAACCCAACAAATGAGATGGTGCTTAGCGGTTAACAACTCAATACGTCCACGCAGGTTTTTCCAATACAGCTCTAAGTGCGTTAACATAAAAGGGGGTGGGATTTGCAGCATCTGACCAATCACAAACATGGATAAGTGTACTGGCAACACAGCACCATATTTTCCAAACAAACATCAAACTATATTAAACAAATATGAAAAATGTAAACACATAATCAGTCTAAAAGCTTGTAAAAGTTTTTTTTGTGGCAAAAAATAAAGGTTGCAGTTTAGCAGGGTGCTTTTTTCATCTGGGACTTAAAATTATACATCTTAAGCCTGCACATTAAGGTGCTCACACAGTTAATATTTGAACCATCTCTGTCCAGCTCCGTGTCCCATGAATCATTTTGATACATACATTTTCCTTTGGCACTACAGGCTTGGATGGTCAAATTTGAATTAAATTAAAATGGCATCTAAGAAGTTTTTAAGTGGATCAAAATGTATGGCATTAATGTTTTTAAACAGTGCTGTGCACTGATTTTGACAACATAGCTTTGCATGTAATTATGGAATCCATTATTAGAAAAAGGTGTATCAGTCCTCATCTTACTGAAATGGTAATACAGAGGAGAATCCAGATCAGCTTCACCGGTCAGTGCTCTCAGACATCAGGCTTTCAAATTGGCCCTTAATGGCTTTTGATTGGGGGCCCATCAACCCGCCCAAAATATGCATTAAAATCTATGTGTATCTATGATATAATGCCATAATCTGTTAGAGTGCCCCATACTGACCCACTCTACACACAGATTGTTATATAATAATAATGACAATATAATGATGAGGAAAATGATAATGACTGTGTAATCATGCAGGACCCATTTTAGATGCAAATTACCAAAATAACTGAACAAATATTCAGTCAAATTGCCAACAGCCAAATAACACACAGTGAAACTTTATACCTGGTTAAATCAAACTTTAGAAACACTGGATGTCCCACATGTCCCACAATGCACCTCTTTAATTAAACCCTAATTGCCTGGCAAACTCCCCAATCAAACTCTGTAAGGTGCCTCAAACCTTATTGATATAATGGTGGCAATATATCTTCACTGCAGAGATTCTTTCAGCCATCTGGTCTCCTTCTGTGTCAAATGTTGGCCAAAAATAGCTCGTTCTTCTTCTTCAAAAACCTCATGTGACCCGAAAGATAAGGTTAGCTTTAAAAAAATCGCAATTATGACTTCACACCAATGCGATCCGCCCATCACCTCTCTGTGTTCCAAATGTCAGGAACGCCTCAATGGCACTTCTTCACATTTGACGCAAAGATTAACTGCTTCGATTTTGGTGATCAAAGGTCAAAGGTTACTATGATCTCACAAAACACATGTGGCCATAACTTGAGAATTCCTACGCTAATTATGACAACATTTCACACAAATGTGTCATAGGATCAAATGAAGTGATGACATTTATATCAAAAAGGTTAAAGGTCAACTTCACTATGACATCATGTATAAAAACACTGTTGTGTCCACTATTAAACACTATAACTCAGAAACAGAAGGGGATATTGTGACCATATTTTCCCTTTTGGTCAGATAAATACACACATACCTTTTATAACAGTCTTCACATATATACATATATTACAGTATATGAGTCTGACGTGAATGTCAACCGACACTTTTGGCGGAGGCAATAATTCCAGTTTTTTTATGTTTTTCAATTGTACATGGTCTTTTAACAACCTTTAATTAAACGATAATTGATTAAGATAGAAGAGCAAACTGGGAGGGAAAACTCAATAGAAACCCTAAAAAGAAAGAAAGGAAATATACATATGTATCTTTCCTTCATATTTTATGCCTCTGTCTTGTCTTCTTTTTCTTGCTGTGTCTTCTGCCCCTTTATTTGATTTAAGAGCCACCACTGAAGGTTCACTCCCGCAGTGAGTGTGTGTGACTGGTAGCCATGTCCAGCCAAATGACCTCTCCTGGGGCAATGGCTGCTGTCTTTGTTTTATGACTTGTCATAAAAGGGCCATCTGCACACACACACACACACACACACACACACACACACACACACACACACACACACACATACACACACAAAGAACAGCAGGACTCCTCAGTGGCCTTTACATTGTGAAAGATACAGTATATTGTATACTTGATCCCATGCATACGTGCATGTGTGTGTGTGTGTGTGTGTGTGTGTGTGTGTGTGTGTGTGTGTGTGTGTGCGTGTGTGTGTGTGTGTGTGTGTGTGTGCGTGTGCGTGTCAAGGCTTTTTGTTTCCTCTGGTGTTTGAACAGTTTAAACTGAAATGTTTCCTGACCAGCAGCAGGCCACATAATGACCTCAGACATATATGACTATGATGTGATTAACATTAACCAAATTAGATTAGATCACGTTTGTATATTCAAAAGATATTTATTGATGTGTGTATAAATGGCAATAAAAAGTTACTCCATCTTTGTAATGTGGATCATTTAACTCATAACTTTATCTGCATCATTAATTAGATTGGCTAATGCATCATGACACGCCACAACTGCCTGATTCACATCCAAATCAATAGACACGAGTCGGTTTCCATTTTCATATGGTTAACTGGATCAGAACCTTGCATTTGGAGACACTTGTTTGAATAATCTTTGTAAGTTGGATGAAATACCACCACACCTGTGTGTCGTATTTTGGAAATGTCTGTTCGTGCTCTCTCCCATCTGAAACCACAAAAATATCCCTCCGTCGGCTGCACTGCACTTATACATGGTTTGAGCTGACGGAGGTGCAATCACAATTTTACCTCTGAATTAACACCAAACTTGCACTGCACGAGTGCATCTTCACTGATACAACTCTTATTGTGCTGTTGCATTTCCGCACAGCCGGGCTCATGTTCAGCCTCCAAAATAAAAACTCAGTGTAAAAACCTGTTTGTAAAAAAAGGTCCTGGCAGTGCACTAACATGCAAATGCAGCTGGATCTGCGCTCAGACACCAGCTTTGCACTGGAGTGAAAACAGGGCCCATTACTTTAGTATTAAGCAACATAAGACCAAAGCTGAAACCATAACTTATTGACACAAGATGTTCACACAGGGTGTCTCTGCAAACCAAGATCAGGCATAAAAGAAGGATCCACCCAAACACCCTTTTAACACGAGTTAATAACACCGGTACTTTATTGGTGCACATTACATTTTCAGTTGAAACCTATTGCCACCAGCTGGGCTCTGGATGTTCTCCATCTGCTGTGTAGGTGTATAAAACTGTATCTGAGGGTAAATGTCATTTTCTCCATTAGTTTGGACTGAAGATGCTCTTCATTGCAGCACCATGCACAGTTGCCTCTTTTTGCATGTCTCTCTACATGTGTGCAATAATCATGGTGTTATCATCACATGTTATGAGGCTGTGTTTATTGGATTTGTATTCCTTTTTTTCTTTGTTATCCAGCGTAATGTTAAAACTATGAAACTAACTATGATTAACTACATATACAAGTGGTAAAGTGACTGCTGAAATGTTTCACCGTCCACCATATAATAAGAGTTGGCCACCAGAAGGCACCAAACAAGTGTCCGTCTTATTAATAAATGTTACCAAAGGTGACACAGACCACAGTGGTTCTGAGTGGTTGGGGTGTTAGTGTTAAATGTGTGGGGGGAAATTAGATTCTTCTTCAGGCCATCAGGGCCGGGGCTGCTGTTGTGCAGCATCTGTGGCACTGTTAATATGTTCTTTTGGACACAGAAGACCAGTGTTATCTCAGACTGCGGCCCTTGTAAAAGATGAAAATGAGGGAATATTTTAGTTTTAGGTATTGCAGGCCAAAATGGTTGAGAAACACAGTTGTGGATAAACTCAATATAAAATCCTTCCAGTAACAATACTGAGGTTGCCTCACCTCAGTGTCGAGAACATTTCTGAAACGTTGTAGTTTTAACAGTTTCTTTAATTTTAAAATAGATATAATCCTTGGTCAGCTTATATTTTATTTCAGTTTTAGGATTGAGAATTCTACCTTTGTATAATTTTTACATCAAACTGTTATTAAGTTTGAATACTATTTCCATCCCATGACTTGTAGTAATCACATTTTCCAGCACTATTGACACTTAAATTCAATTTTTTTGTAATTTACATTTTGATTTACAATTTCATTAATGTATGCATTTTGATTCAAAAGTAGCCTGAGTCAAAAACAGAGATCAAAGCGCTCTGCAAAGCTCAATTACCTGAAGTAGCAATTTAGAATGTCTTTCTTAATTGTTATGAACTTACTTAGCTGCTGCCTTATTTAGTTATTAGGAGTAAAACAAATTAAAAAAAAAAAAAAAACTGATTAAGCGAGTGGCAATTTATTAAAATTCATGTTAAATTTATTTACAAACAACTATTGGGGAAAATGAATGACTAAACTTTGAGTTAGTTTCCACCAAGGCTCCACAGCAAGCTTTCACTGAGGGTTAGTAGAACGGGAAGATCGAGATGATTGAAAAAATAGTCCCTTTTTCTAACATTGGGAGTCTTTAAATAAAGGAGGAGTGGTGTCAGGAGTGCTGTCAGTGTATTTTAGTAGTGAGTAGATTAACTTTACTCTCATGAAGTCCAAAATTACACAAAATAATAATATATATTGCTTTATTAGTTTCCAATTTATGGAACAATTAAAAAGTGTCTTTTTTTATTGTAACTGGACAACAACCTGCTGCCATATTTTGAGAGCTACTTTAATGATTAGAAAGGTCACATCCTATATATAGGTAAAGGAAGCACCCATGTTCACAAGAAATATACAATAATCAGTGCTGCATAACATGTCAGACTCTCACCAACAGAGGAATAAAAATATGCTCACAGCTGAGGACAAATAATCTGTGAGTCTGAAGTTTCTAAAAGTACAGAATGTGATTGGCCGTTAGATTGTGAATGATCCTGTTGGGGATAATTATGAATAATGAATGAAGTTACCGTTGTTGTGCCACATTGAATAAATCCAAACAACTCCTGTGCATCTAGAACAGAAACAGCTAGAAGCTAGAAGCAACAAACCAAACTTCAACTCTCAACTTCAACTGTTAACTTTTGAGCAGAAGCTGAATTACATTCATTATTGTGGAGCATAGACGGTATATAAAAGTGGACGTAGCTTCCGGCTCTGAAAAATGAGGCCAATGCAGAAGTGCCTCTGCAAGTTTACTCCAAAAAGCGTCCGGCTCCATAGACTACCATTCATCTTCTCTCATAAAATTCTCAGTCAATAAAACGTGTCCATCAGTTATCTCGGTGTTGTTAGCTAAAGTCTCTTCTCTTTATTAGTTTTCTGGAGGTCCATCTGAAAATAATCCCTCATTCATTAGAAAATAAGCTTAAAAAAGACATGTTTTTGCAGCCTTGTCTGTTTGATTGACAGGCCTGTGGTGCAGTCAGGTTACAGCTATCGGTGAGCGGGACGTAGTATCGTCAGGTTTCCAATCAGATCAGTCCGATCCACCGCTGGCTCCTCCCTTGCTTCAAACCACTCGGGACTAACAGGATGGCGCCAGCCAAAATCAGAGCTGGAGGCTTCACAACGGTGGCTCACAAACCAACGGGCGACATCACTGCTGGTTGCTGCTTGTTGTGGAGTCTTAGTAGTCTGACCTGTCACAGACTTCGGAGGAGTAAAGCTGTATTTTATGGACATTTCAGTTTGTAATAGATGCAGAATTGTCAAGGAAATGAGGCAAAACACAACATACGTACATGAAAAGTGTTGTTATTTTGGAGAGGTGTGTGTGTGTGTGTGTGTGTTTGCACCACATGAAATGTGGGTAGAGCCTGCTGTTCAGACTTTGTCCCGCATGCAGAGAAAACATGTTTATCCTATAGAACCACTTCCATTTCATGAGGCAGCGGCTTTGAGTCTTTCTCTGACTTGGCGTTAGATTTGTTCGGTCAGTGTGAGACAGAGCCTGAAAGCAGGCCTGAGAGTCGGTAACCCTGCTTTAGTTATGTGTTTAGCTGTCTTTGTATGGCGGAGTGCAGTAAGTGTGCTGATGCATCCTACAGCACAAAGATTAGCAAACCAGACTGCAGCAACACAAAGACACAATGTAGCAACTATACACAGTTTACTGTGTTTTGGCTTTTAGCTCTGTTTTGAAGTCACTCAATTAAAAACAACAACAACAAAAAGCATGTAAGTTTTTTATTTCTACTGCTGAATACTTCAGTGAGAGTAATATTTTCTGTCAGAAAGAAACACACACATTAAGTGGCCACAAAGCGCAGCTGCCAAACAGCGTTCCTCATAATGAAGACACCATGCTGAGGGACTGATGGATCTGCTCAGCACAGATTAACACAATGAGAGGGCTGCATGGGCAGAAGGGAGGGATGAAGGTATGAGGAGAAAAGGGGAAGGGTAGTTGGCAGGAGAAAAGACAGAAAGGTGAGAGAGGCAGGACGGAGGGCCGATAATGAAAAGGACTGAGACAGAGAAGCGAGGGAAGGGATGTGAAGACTGACCTGGGGGGAAAAGAGAGGGATGGTGAGAAAAAGGCATGAGAGAGAAATACATTATAAAGAAGAGAAGCTCAGGACCTCTGGCACCCCCCAACACACACACACACACACACACACACACACACACACACACACACACACACACACACACACACACACAGTGACATGGCAAAGACACTAAAGCCAATATTAGTACAAGAAAGAACAGAGCTCGGGGAAATGAGAGCGCGGACAAACACTCGATTTTCTCCTCCGGCGTTGTCCCCAATGTGACCTATTGATTTGAGAGACAGATGAAAGAGTGGAGCTGCTGAGCAATGGCTGCTGAGTGCTCCAGTGAGTGACAGACAGAATGAGGAAAAAGAGTCACTAATGCAGGAGGAAATATAGATTCTTCATGAACAAAACTGTGCTCAGTAATTACACGGATCCCTGAAACGCTCCGTCGGCTTACTTTCAACACACAACTAGGAGACATTGCACGCAAGTTTTGGGAAAGCTTGTTGGAAAACTTATTGAAAATGGTTTGCATATGTTCATTGATTTTATGGTGACTACTTATACACACTACCAGCTCAATATGAATCCGTGTAGGGAACTGCAAGTCCCTTCGTTGCTGTTGCAGTCTGACTTATTTTGAGACGGTGGTTAGCACCAATATGAGGAACAAACTTTCAAGAAACTATCCTTCGTGGGCGTGGCCAAGAGCAGTCCCTGTTTGAAACAACCATCTGGTGAAGAATGGCTGCACAAGCATGTGTGCAGATAATCAATTATCAAGGAGAGTGACCCTCTTATAATACACTAATCACAGGTTCCGTCCTCTGCACTGCTTCACATCTCACCAGGAGCGTGTTAGAAGCGTTTTGTTGCCCGTTTTAATTTACTCCCCGATTTGGTCATGTTTCCTTAAATTCTGTACTTCCCTCGTAGGTAAACGCTGTTAAACGGCTTCTTTTTTTTGTCCGTTGTGTGTTTATTGTTGTCATTTCCTTTGTGCTGCAGCCTCCAGACAAAGTTAATACAGCTTTCCGTGTTTTAGTCATTAAAATATTAATGCTCCTATTTATCGCACACCTACTCAACACATTGTCTGTAGCGGGAGGAGAACTCCTTTCTTTTCCAAATTGAAAGACCGCGGGGGCAGACGGTGATGCAGTGATGTGGTTTACGATCGGGAGTTTGCACATCGGTATTTTGTTTTGAAAATTGACCGGAATTTTATTTTCTCGACAAACTTCCTGCCTGGTTGACCTGCTCTGTTCAGATTGCCGAGGTCTCCGAGCAGCTTCCGTCAGAAATTCTATTACATTAAAGCAAATTACTCTAGCTCCTTTATGATTGGCCACAATGCATTCGAACTACCCTTTACCGCCACTCGCGTTAACTATGAGTAGATATATTGCTGTAGTCAGTGTGTGAGGAGGCGGAGCTCCACTGAGGTCAGGGCTCACAAACCAAGGGACTAACTTCTTCAGTGAAAACTGTGCACGTTGTGGATGTGGCAAATCGTTTCTATAAACAGATTTTGCAGTAGAATGTTCTAAATGTCATTTGTAATGTTTTACCACAAACCAAATTCCATTCACTGCTGTGGGGAAATTTCAGACTGATGATCACATTTTCTCAGATGACCAGATAACAACAGGCAGAAGCCATTTTAATTTATGTGTGTACATCCTGTTGCTTTATGTAGTTTGGGTAAAGCAATCTTTAAACTTAATTTAAAGGAAAATAAGAAGTTTACCAAGATGAAGCTTTGTAAGTTCCAATGGACAAATATACATGTGTACGTTGTTACTGCAGCAACCCATGCATATAGGTTGGTGATGTCTGGATGCACCAAATACGATCTGTTCACTTGCAAATAACAGAGCGGAAAGTCTTCTCTGATCTGAGAAACAAATCTGATTTACCTGCAGTCTGACTTAAGTCAAAATGCCAGTCAGGCCGACAAGTACTGGCTTTTGTCTTTTCAAGAGAAGATTAGGGTGCATCCATTCTTTACGTAATAAGGGCTGCAGTTTTGTCCCTAAAATTCTTGCTTTCCGTGTGATATTAGTATTAGAAGCTCACAGCTATTACACAAGCAAAAGACAACAAAAAAGAAAAACGCATCACAGAGTGTCTCAGCAGCGTGGACAGCACAACAACCATCTTTTAGCACTAAAGATTTAAAACCAGAACAATGGAAATGGTGCGATCCCAGCACAGCGCGGGTCTATTCTCTGCTGCCAGTGTGAGTGGTGCTGCCTCATCTCTTTGCACTCAAGTGAGGTAAATTAACCCCCATTAATTATTAATAGCACTGACTGCTTTTTTAAACCCTGTCATTATCCTCTGGGGGAAGGAGTAAACCATAAATTCGATGAGGAGAGAAGAGAGTGTGTGTGGAGGACAGAGGAGGAGACATGGAGATTATTTAATTAGCTTTAATTATTACATGGACTCGCATTGTTGATTAGGGCGACATCTAGAATGACAATGACATTTGACAGCAGATAATCTGTTCGATTATATTATATTATATATATACTACCTTATCCTTGTTTTTGACTGCATTCATGTTTATATTCAGTATTTCTCACCAAACACATTGTATGCCCTCTATCCTTAAGGTCTAACAAACACACTGAATACAATTTTCTTCTCCATAAAATATTTACAAAGCAGCCATATTAAATACATTTTGAAACTTGCATCGTCTACATGGATGTTAAAAGAATACGCAGACTGTTTTCAACTGTGTCAGGCTCGCAGTGGACACTAAAAATATATATATATTGTAAAAAGACATGCAGCAGAACCAGAGAGTAATACTTCACAGCATTACTGGGGATCAAAAGTTCTGCACGCTTCCTTTAACGTTTGAAATAAGGCCCTTCGATGAGAGAATAACTGTTTCTCGGCTTCTTTCTGTTGTTACGCATCAGATGTGCTACTTTAGTACCCCTTAAAAAAAGATATGGTACAGCTCAATGGGATGTTCCTAATATAACATTTTAATTACTTTAGGCAGAATTGTCCATGTGAATATTTCAATAACTCTGCAAAAATGTTGTACTTTAAAGAAAAGTGAGGATTTGTTTAAAAATAATGCACTAATTACTGTTTATTTATCAGCAGTGTTGATAAGCGTTGATGAGCACCCTTTGCCTTTCAAACAGCACCAGTTCTCCTTGTTGCAATTGCACGCAGTTTCTTCAGGGTTCATTGTGTCTTATGTCCTCTATCTCTTTCTGTTATCTCTTTATAACTGACTGTGACATCGAGGTCAGAAGTGTGTTGGGGCCATAAAATCGACTGCAGGACTCCTTGTTCTGACTGTAGACGGTTCTTGAGGATGATCAGACGCCTCCTATGATGGATAAGAATCTGAAGTGCCTGAAAACACACCTGTGCATAATATACATATCATGACATTCACAGCCCAAACTAATTTACACAGAAAGAGTTTCAGTTGCATTTTTACTGCATGTCAGACGGAACAGAGGCGCTCCTATTTAAACCAATGCAAAAGTCGACACAGGGGGTGTTATACTACACGCATGTAAATATGACCCAATGCATTTTTGATGTGCTCCAGCTCTTTTCTTCTGCGTTTTATGTATCTAAATACAAAGATCGTGTGTTGGGCTCAGAGCCCTTCCAAAATGTGGATGGACTGCAGATTAACAATGCGCCTGAATGCCTCCTCCTGCTAAAACCTTCATTTGCAACTCTTGTCCTTCAGATTTTTTAATGAGTGCTTTGATTTGTCCCATCAGGCATGGCCACTATGATTTTCATTTGAACCCAGGTGACACCAACATCAGTGTTACACTTCTCTTTTAGGAAAGGTCAGTTACAGCTTGGCAGTATTTAGAACAAAATCCAAACCGACTACAACATTAGGAGACCATCAGGGTATGTGGTGACACCCAATGTCACTCACATTTAGCTCTGTTCTCATCCAAATAAATAGAAATTCACACAAAAGTTTTTTGTTCCAGCTGCTTCCCTTTGTAAGCCGAAGTGCGGATCAATGAATCAACACTCAAATTCAACAAACTTTTCCGTTGCGGGCCAAACCACGAAGTCCATTACGATGTGGGTTTTCTGGTGGTGACGACACAAGAATAGATTTCAAAAGCTGAAACTCTGCATGAGGAAATTTTTCATTCTGCTGTCACACAAATGAAATCCTCAGCAGAATATAATTAAGCTGAACCTGGCCTACAGTTAGCTGAGACACTTGAAGTCCACCACGGCTCGCACTGATGCTCACAGTGACACAGCTGGCAGAACCGTATGTCAGCAGCCTGAACAGAGAAACTCTACCACTGTGCTACCACTGTGCTCCGGCACCCTGACACCAGGAGACAATTCACTTCTGAATTCCTCTCTTTCTGTTTACTTCTACCTCTCCATCTGCCTCTCGCCTTCCTTTTTTGTCCTCATTTCTGCTCCCTTCTTCCATCAGAGATATTTGCAGCAACTCTGCAAGCAACACAAAATGTCAGCAGTGTCACTTTAGTTCTACGGTTGTCCTGTGGGGAAAGACGAGTTTGCATGCCCTTATTTTTAAAAGGTTCCAGTGAAGTTTAACTTCACTGTTAAAAGTTTTATATTCTTTCTGGCCTGTCAGCTGTTGTTAAAAGGTCGGCTGTTTTCATTAATTTAAATTGTGGTTTCTGCAGTTTAACCTGGATCTGAGGCAATGAATTAATTTTACAAAAATAATGAATTACTGCAGTAAATACTGTATATCTTTAAAGATATTAAAATATATATGGTATGATGTCGTCATGTTCTGGTCATTAAGATGAAATTAGAAACTGAAAGAAAACTTCAGATAAATAAGCTTAAACCAAAGTAACAATTGTCATCAAAGAGTCATCCAGTTTCATTTCAAAATCAATGTGACCTTCTATTGTTTTTTTCACAGCAACATGTTTATGTTTCTCTGAACAACTAGTTTGCATAACTGAGTATCAGTAGTTATGGTGACTTCAATTTAGAATAAAATAATGGACAATACATTAAAGTGGCAAGTCTCAGCTTTAATTTGAGTGGGTTTACATCGGTCATTTTCCAAGATGGCCTGACATCCATGTCTTGTCCTGTTGAAGGTTGCAGTGAGCAGCTGTGGAAACTCTGAAAGTAGCTGAAAGATTCAGTAGTGACTTGTACTTCTGAAGCACTGAGGATGGATGACACACATGGGAACAAAATGAAAAACAAATTCAACTTTTTAGCAATCTAATCCTGTTCCTTTACTTCAATTTGTTTGGGAATAAAGTTGTGCAATAGTTCACAATATTTAGTGTTTTTATCCAAATTCCAACATGAAATTGAGGGAACTAAAGGATAATTCTGCTGTATTTCAACCTGACATATTTGCCATTAATATGGCTATTGTGCCTGGACAGCTCGTGCTAATTTAGCAGTTTCTTGTCCCATTGTAGATATTCTGGGAAACAAGGAGTCGCACAAAAAAGTGTGTTGAGGTGATTAGCACAAACCCCCTGCTCCTGTCCAAAACACATGACTTTTAGGTTAAGTCTTTTAAATGTTTGTTTGTGAGTCTGTGCAAAAGTAAAAATTGAAAGAAATTAGGGCTGTTGGGATGGTCAAGTTGATGACTGCATTAGGGATCTCCATCAGGGACAACTTGCCAACCAACTTCATTTTTTTTAAACCCGCAGGGAGTTTGCATTAGTTTCTCTGATACATGTTGTCAGTAAACTGTTTTGTGCGACTCCTCCTCCCCCCCGAATCTCTACGAGTTAACATGGACCCATACAGCCACAACAGTCAGATTAATCTGAAATACATCAGGTTGAAATAAACCAGAAGGATAATTTGACCCATATTTCTGGAGCCCTACTATCAGGCAACCCCACCCCCTTATTGTTATATTTGTAGAGGTTGTGAAACCATATACAAATAAAACAAATTGGGTGGTATTGGGAGGCAGGAGGCTTGGCCAGATGGCACATACTTCCATGTGGTATCCAAAGAGCATTGAATCCGGGAGGTGTTACAATTTTTCTTGAGTTGTTTTTGGTTTCCTAACCCCAACCATGTGTTTTTTTTTTTTTTTTTTTTTTTTTTAATAAACCCAGCCACGTGTTTCAGCAAAGTTTAATTTTCCTGTAAATCATAAGGCTCCAAGCATGCATTAGGTTTCATTTCCGCCCACTACAGGAAAATGTGTAACTTTTCACACCTAAATAGTCAGTCAGTGGTGAACTCTCTTTTCTAGTAATGTTCACCAATTAATAGTATTATTTGAAATTGACATTTATTTTGCCATAAATGGGTCAGGAGTTCTTTTGAAATATTTCCCAGTGTGTGACAAAATACACCAATGTGTATTTTCATTTTTATATCCTCTCCCATTCAAGACATTTGTACAATTTTTGCCTGGTTTTACCATATAAAGTGTAGTTGAAAGTGCTCAGTGGGACTTTTTTTTTTTGTCTCTCGTTTAATTTACAAACTCTTCTGACCTTCAAAACACAGAAAACAGGAGGAAAACAACAATAATCATCTAAATCCCTACTTGTAGCAAAGAGAATAGAGAAGAGGAGGAGAAGCCATACATATTCACAGCCAGCAACAACACAGGCTGTGCTCCAAACATTACAGTCCCCAGGGAAACCGCGGAGCACAATGAGACGGTTCCTCCCTCCTGTTGTTAGGCAGTTTTATTCAGTGATACTGCTCTCCACTCATGCATATTGCATGGCCTACAAATACTTCTTTATATCATTAATGTACAATATTGTGTGTGTGTGTCCATATATCAGTACATGTTGGATTGTGTGCAGTTATTGATGTAGTCCTTAAAAAATGTATGAGTTTTCACATAAATATTGGACTGTCTATATGTTATTATATTATATTATATTATTATATTATGTTATATTATTATATGTTGATATTTACAACACCGTCATGCAGATATTCCTGTGTGCGTGTGTGTGTGTGTGCGTGTGTGTGTGTGTGTGTGTGTGTGTGTGTGTGTGTGTGTGTGTGTGTGTGTGTGTGTGTGTGTGTGTGTGTGTGTGTGTGTGTGTACTTTTCATGCAGAAGTAAAGTAGTGATATTATTAGTGCACTGATGCCACAGAGTAATTGCATGGAGAAGCCTTGAATAGCTAACAACATATTAAAAACTATAAAGAAACACATTGTGATGCTCAATAAAGCAGATGCCTGATGCATTATGCATAACACACAACTCTTAACATTTTTTTTTGTCCTCATTTATTTCCCCCATCACACGCCAACCATTGGGTCTCTCTCTCTTTTGCCATAATTGTGCTTCAATGCACAGTTGTGACTTTTCTTTATCAAGTTCATCAATATTCTTATTGTGCAATATTCTTATTGCACAATAAAGCAACAATGCCATTTTTGGGTTGTGGTCAAAATTTGAGCAGCACTGAGCGCAGCATCATCTGTTCCCAAATGGTTTTCAGTTGTTTATGGATGCAATCCTTTTTGCTTTGTTTTAGAGAAATATTTTTATCAGGAAGTTGTAAGTTTTTTTTTTTTTTTTTACCAAAAAGTGGCAAGAACAAAAGACAGCGATGCGTGTAACCACGCAGGCATTACGCTTTCTGAATCAGGGCATTGCTGTACTGAAAATAAAAGGGATATTCTCCAAACTCTTGTTGGAAGCAAACTGTTTTCTAAAATAACACTGTGAACTGTGACATTTAGATTTATGTTCGGTGAAAACATTGAAAAGTAGCTTCAGGATATGAGCTCTGGGATCATCAAGTCAACAGAAGTGCAAAAGACTCATACACACTGCTTGTTTGCATTAAATTGGCCCTGCTGACTTCTATTGGCTGCTTGGAGTGAAACAGTGAAATACAAACCACGTTGTGTCTGCTCGTGCAATATGATGTTGTGCACTGTTCATTACTTGATCATCATCCGCTTATGTTTACATTTTACATTTTTACAGTTTGTTTTTTGTGTTGCCATGCTTCATTTTATTCTTTCTTCTATTTAAGTATTTTTTTCAACAGTTCTTTTTCACTTTATTTCTATCAAATAAAAAAAAAAGCCATTACAGATAAAATGTAATAGTTATCACTTATGAATATTGAAATTGACATTTTGCCACTGTATATACAGTATATATGTGAAAATGTCACACATTTTTCCCTATTAGTGTCTTTCCAAGTGTGAAAAAGACCTGCCCTTGCACTACATTCAAACGTGAGATGTGCCATGCTTTGGCCTCTCTCGGTGTGACAGTTTCATGTTTCACATCCTGTAGTGGATGAAAAAAATAATAAATACTGCATACATACAGCCATGTGATTTACAGGAAAATTAAACTTGGTTTCATTCACGTGGTGAGAGTTTGTTGGGGTTGGGGTGAGGAAACTAAAAACCATTCAAGACCAATTTTGTTACCTCCTGGATTCAAATCTCTGCCTCTTGCATGGCAGTTGCTGATCCTTTGTGACGTTACTTTTACGTTGCCGTAAGTTTCACGCTTACAAAACGTGAAACGATCTCACATTTTGCAGTAGTGGACAGGCGTGTCTATTTCACGCTTTGCCGTGATATGGGGTTGCTCAGTGACTGTAGTGTGAGTCATTTTGAGGTCCAACACACTGTAAATCATTGAAAAACAATGTTGTATCATGAATGTGCAACCAGACAACCGATCTTCGTTTCTGTAATAAATTCTGGTCAGCTCTGTATCTCTGGCCGTCTCAGCTTGTGACCTCACATTTCCTTCCTTTGTCAACAGAGTCACTTTGTGTTTAGTTTCGGCTTTGTGGTGAGGAAGTGATGAATTGGTAATAACTGCTGCTATCGAGTGGGCGTTACACCATTTTAATGTTTTATCACAGATTTATGGCACAAGACAGGGTCTTATTAAATCTGTCTTTGTGTGTGTGTGTGTGTGTGTGTGTGTGTGTGTGTGTGTGTGTGTGTACTCCATCAGGTATGAAAGAGACGGGAGGAAGAAGAGATAAATAATGCAAACAAGGGAGAAGAGGAACAAAAAACTCTAAGAGAAACATTAGGAGCTGCTTCACTTTAAATCGCTGCCACCCATCTGTTTTACTAACAAGACAGGTAAGGAGGCGAAAGGCCTCAGCGCTCTCTCTCACTCACACAAACACGTTTTTATGAGTCCATTTTAAGGGTTTTCATTCTGAGTTATACTCATTTGTTTCTTAAAAGGGATGTGTAGAAAATGAGGAACTGGATGTGTATTTATTTACACAATTATGTGTATATGTGCATCAGTCATGCATGTGCACACACTTATATAGTCACACTGCGTGATGATTACCTGTACACACACTTGCAGTGTTCAATGCACAATGTTTTTACAATGAAAAACTCCAGGTCCAATCAACAAAGTCATGACAACAGTAACTGCGAAAAAATGTTTTGTCAAGTTCTGGTTCTATCTTTCCATCTCTCTGTCATTTAACATTCAAAATGCTTTACATCACTGTCATTATTTATCTGCTTTGATGTTCAAGTTTAAAATACAAAGTCAGTTATAAGAGAAAAGAGTATATATTAGGGTTTCCATCACTTGAAGTTTAATAATGTGCTTTAGCTGTCATTGAGTTCATGTAGTAACAAAGTAAAATCCTCCAGCACTGTTCACTCATCCACTCTGAAGGGCCGACCAATCAGCGATCAGTGTTGGTTGATAAGTGTCATGACGTGGAAGTCGAGCATTTTTGTTTTTAAATGTAGTTGCAGCAGTGGTGGATTTTTACTTAAAGCCACTCTGAAAGTTTCAAAATTATTTCGAGGTCTATGTCCAGTTGGACACAACGAGTGCAGACGATTCCCAGTGGAGCGTACCCAGACCTCGATACTAATGCACGGAATTTGGGTTGAAGTCAACGCCCCAGAATTCAAAGACAGGCTAAAAAATGAATTTACTAAAGTCTTATGTTTTCAGCATTTCAGCCTTATTGAGTTTATTTTCTTGGATTCTTACATATATCCCTCACTGTGGCTTGTATTTTGGTCTGTAACTGTATGAGTCACACGTCATAAAGCTGACTGACTTCCCAGTGAAAATCCTTCTCTGTGACCATTGTTACAGGGCTTAACTTTGCAAACAACATGTTGCCCGGAGCTCCACACAGGAGCTACGGAAGTAATGAAAATGACTCACTTTAAAAAAAATTGGCATGCTGATGACTTAATATGCACCCCCATTTAAGGATGGAGGCGGCATGGGGGGTGCAGAATGCACCAGGAGCAACCTGAGGGTGTCTAAACAATCTTAATGAGGATTATAACTGGATTATAATGAGGACAGAACTTCTAACTGAACCAAAATCACTGTGCTTCTCTACCAAACAGGTCATTATTTATTTTAAGAGATACTATAATCACACATTACATGATGAAATGCAGTGGTGTGGGAACCATGTGATGTTCTAGCTGGATCCCTTTTCTTGCAACCTCGCACCACCATTATGTCTTCTACATAACCGTTTGAAATATATATCCCTCTTACATTTATAAGTCTTCTTTATCAACAGAGGTAAGAGAGTTCAAACCAACCCAGAGTCAGGTCATGAAAACAAATGGGGAGCAAACAAAAACTAAGATTTTTCATACATTCTGCTCTTCACTCATATTTTTAAACTGATATTTTAATTTGTAATAAAACATTTTGTATTTAATTCCAAATGAATGATAATCAATTTTAATGTAATTTACAAATATTAATTTGTGTTACTTAAAATTAAGAGGACAAGAAAATTATAAAATAGGAGAGAAATGAACTGGAAGATGGAATTTAATAAGAAGACACTTGAAACAGAAAATCGTTCAAATGTCAAACCATTTATCTTGGCAATAGATGTGAAAATGACCTTTGTCACAATTCAAAACGTGTACTGGCTTCACATAATGATTATTTTTGTGTCGTCGTACCTTGACAGCAGGACACAAATACTGCGTACCGTGTGCTGTGCAATGTTGAATGTGAAAGTTGATTTACTGAGCTGGTCACTGTTACCTGTGTACAGTGAACTGTGTGTAAGGGTGTGTTGCAGTGACCTCGTCAAACTCGGCTGTCATGTGTCCTCATTTCACACCAGACTGACCACAGAGAGAGAAAGGGAGAGTCACTGTTAAATGTAAGAGGAAAGCAGATTGGTTTAAGAGGCAAAGAGAACTGGACTCTTGCTGCAAGTTATTGTGTGTGTGTGTGTGTGTGTGTGTGTGTGTGTGTGTGTGTGTGTGTGTGTGTGTGTGTGTGTGTGTGTGCGTGCGTGTGTGCGTGTGTGCATGTGCGCGTGTGTGTATGTGCACGTGTGTGTGTTTTTAGGCATTTTTGTCTCATTTTTTCCACGTGTGTGTGTATACGTGTGCATCTTTGACCTCATTTACCCAAACAGAATATTTGTGTGTGTTTCTTGTATGTGTGTCTGTGCACACTCTCTAGTG
Organism: Embiotoca jacksoni; assembly: GCF_022577435.1. Taxonomy (NCBI): domain Eukaryota; kingdom Metazoa; phylum Chordata; class Actinopteri; family Embiotocidae; genus Embiotoca; species Embiotoca jacksoni. The sequence continues at coordinate 23,113,424 of NW_027185392.1, read as the reverse complement.
TGTAATGTGAGCGTGCGTGCAGCTGCTGAATGTAGCACCAGACGGAAAAAACATTGGCAATCTCTTCTGGATGAAACTACCTACACACACACACACACACACACACACACACACACACACACACACACACACGGTCAGTTACATTCAGCTGCTTGTTACTCCCATACACCGAGAGAGAGCTGTAGGCAATGCTTTGTGTCCAGGATATCACACTCAGAATGACTTCAGGCATCTGTGATATGTGTGTGCGTGTGCGTGTTTGTGCACACTCCACTGCCTCCTCTATCAGGCTGTTATGTGACTGTTTCTCATGGATGTGATTAGCTGGAAACAGGAGCCCTCCAGTCTGACACTGTAATGTAGAAGAACAGCATGAGGTCCGCATTCTGCTTCGGCCAATGGACGAGCCGTACTGACTCCCATCCAGCTCTATTCATTTCCAAAATCAAATTTCAGTTTGGTATTTGGGGCCGAAAAAGAAGAAAAATAATCTACAATCAAAGCTTCACAGGTATTCAGTGTATGTGACAATAAATATTTGCACCCACAGTCATTCACCATAATTTATCTATGTAAATAAATATATTCTCATTAAAAAAAAAAGTACAAAAAATATCAGGTGCTTTTCACCTATAACCACCAACCCTGTTTTTTTTTTTTTTTTTTTTTTTTTCTGGGTTTGGGTATTTCTCACATAAATGACACCTCAAAACATGAAATTATGCAGATGGATGTTAAATCATTTCATGTTATAAGACGTTTGATTCCAACATCATCACAAGACACAAGCCAAACTATATAAAATCAAGGACATGAAAGGACGTGAAATGAAAAGAAAAGAAATTTAAATATATAAAAGTTACATTTTCTCAAGCCATATACCTGAATTGTGCTTTGTTTGAGTTCAGTGAGAAGTCCAGCCCAAAACATGCTGTTCAGTCCCTGGTCGGTAGCTGTCATATAGATACATGGGTTACATCTCCTGTAAAAATAGGTGCTTTAAATGCTTTTTAAATAATACCAATTCAACACATACCGAATGCACAAAAAGTGCACTCTCTTACAACTGGACATGTGTGCAAAATTAATTTAACAGATCATATGAATACAGTTCCCATAAACCCCGTCATTTGCTTTTTTTCTGGTCGGCCGGCCTGTGGTTTGTATTAATGATGACAGCAAAAATGTTGCAGAGCAACAAGAGATGGTACATGAGGAGTTGTTTTAATACGTTTTTATCGAGTTACTTTTTTGCTGAAAAATCATGTGAATTTTGCAAAATTGCAAGCTCCTAGAAATATTGTGGAGATTGAATTTGAAATTGATAAGTTATGAAATACTCTGAAATACTGAAGAGACTGATGATCGCTTCCACTTGCTGGTTACAGACATTGCTTTTTTTTTTTGTCCACATCCTCAGCCTCAGAAAACCTTTCAGCTGTGTATACAACAACAACAGTGAACATAAATCCCTCATATTCTAACAGCTGTGTGGAAAAATACAATCATCTCAGGAGAGGAGACTATTTGTCCTTCAGGAGACGCCTGAATAAAGCTGCACAGCTTCAACGTTACGTCTGTTCTGAGTATAAGGTATAACACCAGCCCAGTCTTAGAAAGGCTCACACTGCTATTGCCGTTGTTATTGCTCTCTCCAGTCAAACCAACAGCTGAAGGCAACAGATTCAGGCCTCTTCTCAGTGGAAACGTGGAGTGTTGAGAATCAGTCTGGGAGATGATAAGAAGTAAAATCAGAGAGAAACTGGGCCAGGGTAGTAATTTTAAAACAAAAAGTAAATCTCTGAAAGTACTGAGGATTACAGATCGATAATATCTAACAGAATAAAAGTATCCAAAGGGGAATTTTTTCCTTTCATAACCTGAAGTGATTTAGCTGACACTTCACTCTGCAGCTCAGTCTCCTGCCACTTCAGTAGGGCGCACTCCAGGAGACAGCAGCTGAGAAATGAGATTTCGTAGCAAGGCTCCAGTGCCTAAAAACTGATATTACTGAAACACAGGAGACGATGTTTCCTCATCAGATATTTTTATACACTTTATCATCTAATTTCTCTGCTTTTATGTCTTCTTTCAACCTAATTGATACGCAGTAGTTTCAGTTATAGTTGAAGTTATATACTGGTCTGGATATTTTCCCTGACAAAAAAATTAAGTTAATAATTTAGCTTTTTAAAAGCTGTAGCGTTTGCTTTTTTGTTGTCGTTTGTACTCATTGTCCCTTCCGTCTTTGTGTCTTTCTAGCTTATTGTGTGTTAGTGCCTTTTTCTATTTTAATGTGCTTTATTATGGTAGCCTTCCCTTACTCTTTGACAAGCATTTGGTAAATGAGTTTAAGAGTGTTATAATAATTGTGAACATGTTATGGTTTTATTATTATGAGACAATATTAATTCTGGTCAGAGTGTGATCCAAACAAACCCTTTGGTGTGGGCACAGTTTGAAGGATTTGATTCGATGCACCTGAAATATCTAGTTTGATGAATATTTAATTATTACAAGATCACCTGTGCTGTCTTACTGATATAGCACTTAGCATCATGGTGGTCTGTTACCTCAGATTTCCAAATTTCACTGCCAAACTGGATTCAGAAGAGGAAATAGTTTCCAGGCAGTTAGCGACTCGCTGCAGCGGTGGCTAATAGCCAGGCTCAGTGGTAACATTTGGCTGGTGGCCGCGACTCATTTCCCTCCCTGTTTTCTGAGCTGATGATGTAAAGCCCCTGGCAGTCTGTCCAGCTTCACACACAGCTCCTCTAACAAGCCAGGACACATGCTTCGCTCTTCTCTACCATCTTTATCTTGTTTGACACCCCTGTTTTTCATTCCCACCTCCTGCCTGTCTCTCTCCTCACATCTCCTCATTCTTTTTTTCCTCTTACTCTTATTGAAATAATTATCAGCCTTCTGTCTCTGTTTTTTCTAAAATAACACAATAACTAACACTGTTACCAGACTAAATAGATATGCAAGTGTTTATGTGCGTATGTGCAAGTGTATATATGTATGAGTGAATTCATACTTAGTGCAAATTGACAATTATTTGAGCAGGGTCACACAGCAGTGACCCGGGCCGTAAATGTGCTGGGTGTTTACTTCATGTCACTGAAATGATGGTTGCTCATACTTTTAAAAAAATACACATAATCAAGGTTTTTGTGCAATAAATCATAGAACATAGGATGTTTGTTAATTGATGATCATGTTTATGATGTGATAAAAGGATCCTATGATCCACTATGTCAAGGGCAGCAGAGTTCAACAATTAAGAGAAGTTTATTAAAAACTCCTAAAATAGTTTTTCCAGTAATTTGGCATTTGAAAAAAAAAAAAAAAAAATAAAATAAAATATATATATATATATATATATATATATATATATATATATATATATATATGTATATTCCTAAAAGCCAAGGTGATGATTTTTTTTTTTTTTCATTTTTTTTTTCCAATTAAATAAAGACTTTAGACTGGAAGGGTAGCTTGGTAAATTGGCCTATAGGTAGAGAGCACAGAAGGGTCAAATGTTTTCTTTTTGATAAATGGCTGCACCACAGCATGTTAAGGCTTCAGATCCGAACAGTGTTTCCAAATGCACAGCCCTTATTCACAGTTATTTGGCCAGGAAGTGTTTATCACAGCTAGGTGCAGTGCAAATCAAATGAAACAATGCTACTTGACCTTTGTATTGATGGGAGTTACTTGTCTGTGCAGCAAAATGTTGGCTAGAAAAATGAGTTACACCAAATTTGATTATAGTAATAATCTGCATGCAGCTCCACAACCATCTCGACACCCACTACTCTTTTTTGAATTATTCTTCACTTACTTGTCAGTGCATACATGTGGGTCATTTATCATAAGAAACAGCCAGACTGGAGATTTCTAGAGATGATAGTTACAAAGTTGCAACTTGCTTCACAACGTACCAGATATCAAAGTAAGAAGAAAAAGAATCATAACTAAATTCACCTTGACAAGTGTAATTGCATCCTTGGCTGAGGTCATAACTGTGCTTTCAGTTTATTTACATCTATATTTTGCACCATTTAAGTCAAAATAATAATTCTCCAAACTTGCAACATCATAAAATGTCAAAGAGAACCTCTTGCAGCCCAAAGGAAAACTGGAGTCAGACAAACAGGCAGGCGAAATGAATTCACAACGCAATGCATAATACATCCACCAAATTACACTTCTTCTCTCATAAATACTGATGTGAATAAATACGACTCTTTAGTGGTGCTGTTTGTGTGGCTGTGTGTTGTGCTGGAGGGCATCTCAGTAGTCAATAATGAGTTATGCTAAAGAAATGCTGTTTGTTTCAGTAGGGGACTTTCTTCCCTGTTCATCTGCTACTGAAAACAATGTAGAAATACCACCAAGCGCAAGGCGTGCACAGCTGGACTGGAAATTAAACTGCTTGAAGAGGAAAAGAGGATATTTATTCAGGTTCTTAAGTATGAATTCTGTTATCATATATAAATTAAAAGACTCGCTACAATTAGCACACATTCAGTGGTTCATCTCAGTAACAAGGTATGATTATTCAGCATTAGCACTGTGCTCTTAGCTGACTTTTTGTCTGTTCCAAGGACTAGCATAACAGCAGAAAACTGAAAATTGTTAACTGGAACATGAAAAAATAAATTATTAAGCAAGAGGAAAATATAAAATTGTCAGCGGCTCATGCCTATTACAGCTGTTTTATTTTGAACTCATTCAGTCCTTTCCATCGTCCAGTTTTATTATCCACATGATAAATGTTTAACATCCCGTAATAACCCATCATTCCATGTATTCAATTATTAATGTAATAATGTGTCAAATAGAATACAATGTTAACATTTTAAAAGACTGAAATGCAATACGTTTTGTGAGATATAATGTTGCTCATCATCGATCAATCCATCAATACATATCAAATCCAGGTCCACTGAACTGCATACAGCCATTTCAGTGGGAATGGATTCATATAAAAATGCAGAATTTCAATATTACTGATATTTTGGCTCTCACCTTGTCATTCCCCTTAATACATCAGTAAGCCCAACCCAGCAGAGAAAGAAGTGATGGTGAATCTTCCTTCTGTGCCAATGGTGGCAAGCTCGCTATGAAGGCACCAGTCTAACCACTGGCAGACAGATGGGTTGCAGAAGTTACTGTATACAAGAGTGTTCGTAGATTCCAGGTCTAAAAAAATGAGGCCAATGCGCAAGTGATTTAACCTGCAATGCCACCGAGTGCCACTAGAGGTCGGCTCCAAAAAACCTCCGGCTCCATAGACTCCCATTCAATTAGTATCATTAATTGTCAGTCAATAAAATGTCTCCAGCAGTCATCTCGGTGTTGTTAGCTAAAGTCTCTCCTTCTTATTAGTTTTATGGAGGTCCATCTGAAAATAATTCCTCATTATTGAGATAAATAATCTTGTTTTTGTGGGGTGTGTCTCTTTGATTGACAGGCCTGTGGTGCAGTCAGATTATGGTGGGTGGGACGTAGTATCGTTTTCCAATCAGATCCAATCAGATCCACTCAGATCCACCTCCCCAGTTCGCCCAAATATGGTCACTACCTGCTCCAAACCGCTTTGAACTAGCAAGATGGCACTGGCCAAATTCCAAACTCAAGGCTTCATAACGCTCGTTCACAAATCAACGGTGATATCACTGCTGGTTGCCGCTTGGGTTGCAGTATCTCGGTTAAGGAGAGGAGTGGCAAGGAATTAAACCAGTCATGTGATTAAGGGATGACCCACTATACCAACAATTATTTTGGCTGAACCAGAAACTCAAATGTCTGTCAGTGACTGAGAGACTGATAAAGTTCCACGATTGGCTGAATGCCGTGACTTCTGGTCTCCATTTTAAATTATAGGCCCTCTAGCATTTTAAATAGTGTCTAGCCATATACAAGATTTTGATCTAAATCAAAACACAGTGGCTGGGCTCACACTTAGCGCCAGGTTAAAGTAACTCCACATAAAACTTCACAGAGGAAGAAGAGCTGTTGCTCCTTTACCTTGAAAAACACTCCCCACAAAGTCAGAGTTTAAAAGATCATCTACAAGTGATGGTCAGGTAAATTACCAAGAGAAAGTCTATACAGTTGTCACTAGGTTATACTCAACTTCTTTGCTGTATATTGCAAACACAGTGTCCATAGTCTGCCATGAACAATTCTGACACCTCAAACTGAGCACATAGCTGTACAGTCATCGTTCAAGGCCACTGACATCATTCTGTGAAAATCCTTAGTGTAAGATGAAAGGAAGTAATTATTTTGCCATGTGGTTAGCATGACAATCAATGTTCAGCATGTCTCACCACTTTGCGTTAAAACTTATATTACAGTGTCCTTGGACACTGGTTATGTTTCAATCAATCAATCAATCAATCAATCAATCAATCAATCAATCAATCAATCAATCAATCAATCAATCACCAGATACTCACATTGGGTGAAAACTAATCAGGATGGATGGAATAGGATAATGTAGTTCTTGATAATATTGATTAAATATTGACAGGTTTAAAGTGATCTTTGGTGAAATTGACTTTGCTCAGAAACAAACTTTCCCTGCTCTGCTGTTCAATAATCCTGTTTTCAGTTTTGCTATTTAAACAGGACTCCATTGCAGGGAAGGTCGGTCACTTCCCATGTAAGTCAGAGAAGAAAAGGTTGCAGAGGGAAGCTAACAAGATTGTTTGGTCACAGTTTGTGGAGTTGTTGGCTTTAGAAGCCATGAAAATTGAGCGGAAAGCCAGCGACAGCATTTTGTACTGGATATAGTGGTTTTGCTCTCTCACTCTCTCTCCTCTTAGAGAAAGTGTGAGGTTAATTTCTTTGTGATCAGAGTTTGGGTTGGGTTCAATAGGCAGTAGATGAATGGAATGGAATGTCCTCATCACAATGGGCTGTTGAATGTATAAATATACCTGTGTATGTGCACGCCTGTAGCCTTGATTCAGTTCTTAAATTCAACACCTCTTGGTCTTCACTTTTCATTTCAAAAGTCTAAATAGATTCTGTTTGTCATTCACTTGAAGTTCAGTCTTGCCAGTGTAAATGGATATGATAATGGTTTGAATGACAAAGAAGGGGCCTTATTTTCGTACGCCTGGAGAGCGCAGGTACGCCAGGGTCACGAGTCGGTATGTCAAACTTGTTTGGTATTTTGGTGAACACAAGTGCAGGCGCAATTCTTGCGCTGCGTGGTGCCACAAATTACATTTTATGACTGGAACATGTTGGAGTATGTTTTGAACTGCCCTCCATGTGTTTCCAGTTATGCATTACCCCCCAAAAAATTAACAGAATAAGCACTGAAAGCTGAAATGTTGCTGTCATGTCCGTGTGATTTTAGGTGAATTGTGAAATGTTTTGGGGGAATTTTTTTGCCACACTGGTGGTTATTGAGAGCACTTTCTATATTTGCTGAACTCAATGCAGGGCTGTGGGGCAGTGTACTGTTAGCTCTCTAGGTGCACACACACACACACACACGCACACGCACACGCACACGCACACGCACACACGCCTCCCTCTTTTAGAAACATGTGGTCACTCCATCCTTCTTGTTCCCTCGCCTGCTTCTTTATTTCCACCTGTTCCCTGGACAACCATTCATCCTGGACATAACAGAGTTGATTACTGCGCCTGCCAGCTCTGTGTGTGTTTGTGTTTGTGTGAGTGTGTGTGAGTGCATTTGTGCGGTCATCATCAGTCAAAGGAAAATTGAAGAAACATCAGTTCTTCTGTATTTTCTTCAGAAGACTCAAACTTTTCATTTTCTGCAGTTTATATATAGTGTTCATTTTCATAGCAGCGGAGGTGGGATATGGTAATGGTAAGAGGGGGAACAAACCAAAAGAACAAACAACATAATTTCCAAAGGTGGAAGTTTTTTATAGGCGGTTTGCTCTGGGTGTGGAATAAACTGAAGAACTCCTCATTGTTGGGTAGAGTGAGAAGGAAAAATAGCTTGAAAAAAATAATACAATGAACAAACTCAATATTATGAACAGGGAGCTGTAGTCACTCTCAGCTGTAAAAGTCCTTGTCTGGGTGACTATTACCTAAACAGTCAGTTTATTTAACAGCTTATATAACTCTGGCCATGATCACTTAAACCACTTAAGGCCAGATTTGAGTTTGTACTGCTAAAAATTAAAATCATATGCAGTAACACCTGAACAAACTGAAGATATTTTGTCTTTTGAAGTGCCCCAGGGTATCATTCTGGGACCAATCCTATTGTCACTGTGTATGCTCCCACTTTGTTTCATCATTTGCAGGAATGACACGCCATTCCATTTCTTTGCAGAGGACTCACAATTGTACAAAGCCACAAAGCCTTAGAATCCAATTAGTGTTAACTAGTATCAATCAGAAATCAATTCACACTCTCTGAATTGTACAAAATGCAGCAGCCAGACTTCTAATACAGAGAAAATAGACTATATTACTCCTCCACATTAACTGCCAGTAGGTTTTAGAAGTGATTTTAACAGCCTACGCATTACATTTAAAGCACTTTGTACTCTGAGCCGAGACTACATCTCTGTGTTATTCTCAATTACTTAATATGCATGCAGCGTGAGGTCGTCAGGAAGGAACCTCCTGGCTTTTCTAGGTTGACAACTTTTTCTGCCAGGGTGCTATTATTACAGAATAACCTGTCTGAAAATGTCTTACCTGCAATCTCAGCATGTTCTATCTTTGTCACTTTTATTGTCTTTATTTATTTCCACTTTTATAGTTTTAAAGGATTTTTTTATTTATTGGAATTAGTATTTATTATTGATCTGTTCTTTAATTTTCCTTTTATGTCTGTCTTGTAAGTTGCTTTGTATTGTTGGTTTTTATTAAGAGCTATATAAATACACGTTATTGTCATTGCTACTAACTTAACTAAACAATAAACTAAACTAACTTATAAACTCACTATAACTAATGCAATTTACAGACACCTACAGTGTGAGTTTCTACATTGGTCATGGTCACTAATTGATTCCGATAGGCCCGCCCAAGTGCAGTATTTGTGACTGTGTTATTACAATATACACCTAAAAAGGTTCAGCGATAGGCACTGAACTTGTTCTTTGTTTTGTTTCTTTTGTCTGATGAATTGATGGATTTTAAACTCATGGTGATTTGGTGTGGTTACTGCCTTTAAAGGCAGACCCAATTTCACTCCCAATATGGATATATCTGGCCAAGCTCAATAGAGAATCGTTTGCAGTTGTTCCTTCCCAGTGGGCGTAGACTTCGGGCTAATTTTTCACCCTTCAGAGTGGCTGTGCAAATGTTAAACGAGCCGAGTTCCCAGACTGTATTCACAGTGAAGAAAACTGAAGCTGTGAGCAACAGTCGGCGAGATAACCTAAAAGAAAAATAAGCTAAACACAAAGGAGGCTTTGGTGAAACCAGCCTCATGGAGCAGCCTTGTTTGAAATCACTAAACAACTGCCTTATGGCACAAGCTTGCAGGGTAACCACTCCTGCTTTCTGTACACTTCAACTGCACTCGGCAGAATCACGCAGGAGTTCTTTTCTTGTAACAAAATAAAAGAATAGCAGCCAGAGGAAGATCAAACATTTTCAAAACGAGCCTGCTGTAGCGTGACGGTAACATGTCGTTGAATCAGTTGCATTTATTTTTACTACTTATTCAGAGAATGTCAGCTGAGTAGGCCATCTTTCATTGTGGTCCAGAACGGATTGAGGACGCATTGTGTACACGAATCAAAGAGTTTTTGTCACAGATCACCTCTGAATGCGGCTTCAGCAAATCAGATCTCAATGTGTCCCGGGTGCATGCACACCTGTACTTTCCGCTGTCCACTTGTGATCCGATTTCGCTAGGACGCATGTTGATGCAAGGTGGAGGTGGGGAGAGAGAGAACCAGGGTTCACTGAGGTTCACCAGTCAACCCCAGCTGGAACTGAGTCTACCTATCCTATAAATATTTAAAGTCAAACTGAATCAGTGCCAAGAAGGACCCCATCAAGTATTGCACCGAGCCTTCCAACCAACCATTGGTATAAAGCGTATACAGACATTTCCTTAAATGACAGTGCACAACTTACATGGTGATTTGGACCCCAGTCTTTGTGTTGTAATGTTTATGAAGCTGAAAACCTTTGCTGAAGTCTTTGCTTAAAATTTGTCTTTAATTAAAAAAAAAAAAATATCGTGTTGATCCTGGGTACAGCTATCATTTAAATATGTTCTGGCAAAGCACAATGACCATCTTATAAAATAATATGAACACTTTTATTCAAGTCAGTTTAAAAGAAATCACTATTTTCTGTTTTGAACTATTATGTACTATTATACTATTAATGACATTAGTTTGACATTCGTCAAACAAACTGCATTTGTGGGAAAACTTGACCAATTACACTTCACATAGAACCAATTTTAAAGATTTTGCAGTTGTGAGTAGCTCTCACTATCTCACTATCTAGCAAAGATGTGTTTGAGTAGGTAACATACCAAAGGAAACTTTCACCCCTCAGCCAGAAAAGTTAAATGCTGAACCAAAGATAGCGCAGATACAGCTGGTCCACTTCCTGTATAGATGACTCATGTCCTTCAAGGTGCAATCTGAAGTCTTATCAAGGCTTCTGACAGGCTTCTTTGTGTGATTGATGGAGCTGCAGTGCCTCCTAGGAAAAAAACTAAATTGTCAGCCCCCCCGTCCGCTCTCTCCCTCACTGCCTGGGACTTGAAAATCGGCAACCTGAAGCACATCTCGGCAGTGATGATGAGCTTCTCGGGACCCTGGAGAATTCATCAGATTGGTGGTACTAATACACTTCACAACCATGGGAGCACTTATGCTACGCAGAGATACACCCGGACCAGGAGGTCAGTGCGAATCCAGAGGCACATCCAAGCCAGTATCACTCAGATAAAGTTGTGGCAGTGACTGTCAAAGTAAAACCCTTGTGGCTATGTTCTTTAGGGCCATTAGCATAAGAAGAAGAAGAAATCAGGAATCATCTTTTAATCACAGGGTTGAAATATGTTCATAATTACCTAAGGGAAATGTAGTCACTCTAATGACTGGGAGGGCTAGCCACCTATCACAGACTTAATTATAATTAGGGAATTTCATCTTATTATTAATAGGTGTGTGTGTGTGTGTGTGTGTGTGTGTGTGTGTGTGTGTGTGTGTGTGTGTGTGTGTGTGTGTGTGTGTGTGTGTGTGTGTGTGTTTTTGTGTGTTTGTGTTTGTGTGTGTGCGTGTGTGTGTGTGTGCGTGTGTGTGTGTGCGTGCGTGTTTCCGTCCGTGTGGGTGCACACTTCAGATGTGTTGGCTTTCGTGCCCATATATGCGTGTACAAGCGTGTGTGTTTTGGCTAATATAGCTAATAATTACCAGCTCCATTAGCATTTAAATAGGAATGTATGTAATAATAATTACATAATGAGTCCTGGGTTTTATTACCATGACCCCTGGCACTATGCTGATGGAAGGTGGAAAGGAGAGATAGATGGATGGATGCTTGATGGATGGATGAAAAGGGATTGGGGGGGTGAGGGGGGGTGAGGAGATAATATGAGTCGAGATGAGATGGGATGGGATTAATGACACTGATGTTGAAAGTTGTCATTAATGCCCCGGCATTATTAAAAGTAGAAGATTAATGACAGCAAGGAGAATAACACTTTAACTTATGAAGACATGACAGGGAGCAACATAATAGCACAGTATTATAATGTTCTTTACTGTGACTATACACATAATTATCACATATTTGGAATGCACTGAGTTATAGTATTTATTGTTAACTTCAAATTTCAAACAAGTTCCATTTAAGCAGTGGAAAGGCATCAAAATCAATATTTCAGAGTTATGCTGTGAAGGTGTTTTGAATATTTTCCAACAATACAGTAAATCAATACAATACCCAGTTATTTGCAAGTAGATCACTCTGACAGGCTCAAATATCAACAAAATGACAGTTAAAGTTTGTCTGTCATTATTTATTTGCCTGTCAAGAAAACATTTTCCAAAATCATACCTGTTTGTTAGCCATCCAAAGAGGGATTGGAGGACAGGAGCTAACCTGTCCAACAAATATCACAGAATCAAGAGGATAAGGCTTGCATAAAATTATATTTGCTATCATGGCTATATAGCTATTATAATATTAATCATCACCTCTAGTTTCACCAAGGTAAACTGGTGAAACCAGCTCATAACTTTTCTGCGGTCTAAAGGGTTCTCCTGTTCAGGTGGGCGTGGTGATCTGGTTGTAGATGTGTTACAGATTCAGCTGACTTCTTTTCAATCTTTGAACAAGACAGACACAGCCACTGTAATAATATAACTAAAAAAAAATAATAAATAATAAAATAAATACAAATTATAAAAATAATGCACAACACATATTTAAAAAGAAATTGGGACAGGGTCAACAAAAAACAGGAAAAGTTCTGTAATGCTAAAAAAGCACCTGGTGGAACATCTCATGACTTATTAGGTCAGGAACATGATTGGGTATAAAAGAACATCCCAGAGTCTCAGCAATGAAGATGGGAAGAGGTTCACCACTCTGTGACAGACTGTGTGGGCACAGAGTGCAACAATCTAAGAAATATAGACATATAGATGGATAGATAGATAGATTGACAGACAGACAGACTTTATTAATCCTGCAAGGGGAACTTTTGTTGTTACAGCAGCATGTACAGGGCAAGCAATAAATTACAGACTATAAAATAGAGGTAGTTAAAAAATATTAAATATTAAAAAAATAATAATGTTAAAATGCACATTATATACAACTTATATACACATAAAAATAGAATAATAGTACATTTAACTAAACTAAACAACGGTGTAATATCTTAGTGATGTAGGATGGAATTTGGCAGAGGTGAGTCATTGCATTTAGTATCATTCTTGCAGTGGGCAGGAATAATCTCCTGTATCAGGAATGATCTCCTGGCTCAGGAATGATCTCCTGTACCAGGAATGATCTCCTGGCTCAGGAATGATCCCCTGTATCAGGAATGATCTATTGTACCAGGAATGATCTCCTGGCTCAGGAATGATCCCCTGTATCAGGAATGATCCCCTGCATCAGGAATGATCTCCTGGCTCAGGAATGATCTCCTGTACCAGGAATGATCTCCTGGCTCAGGAATGATCCCTTGTATCAGGAATGATCTCCTGGCTCAGGAATGATCTCCTGTATCAGGAATGATCTCCTGGCTCAGGAATGATCTCCTGTATCAGGAATGATCTCCTGGCTCAGGAATGGTCCCCTGTATCAGGAATGATCTCCTGTATCGGTCCTTGTGACAGCGGAGCTGGATGAGTCTATTGGAGAAAGTGCTCCACTGTCCCTGCAGCAGGTGGTGGAGAGGGTGATCTGGATTATCCAATATGGTCAGGATGTTCAAAATGTTCATCAACGTAAAATTGCAAAGAATTTGAGGATTTCATCATCTATGATCCATTATTCAGAGAATCCGGAGAAATCTCTGTACACAAGTGTTGCGACCCCTTCCTTTCTGTTTGCTGTGGCTCAAGGCTTGAGGCTTACTGCTTGGGGTTGCAGTCAGGGAAGGTTGTTAAAGTAAGGCTGGTGTTTGCAGCACTGGTAGAGGCCTACACGGGTACCACCACATTACCTTAACAACCCTCCCTGACAGTAAACAGAAAGGGAGGGATCGTAACACAAGGGACATGTCTGAAAACCAATAATGGATGGCCGTGATCTTCGGGCCTTCTGGCAGCACATCATTAAAAACAGGCACAATTCTGTCATGGAAATTATTTCATGAGATCAGGAATACTTCCAGAAAAGCACTGTCCGTAAATACAGTTCATCACTGCATCCACAAATGTAGGTTGAAACTCTACCAAGCAAAATAGTAACTATATATAAACATGATCCACAAATAGTGCCCTCTTGGGGCCAGAGCTCATTTAAGATTGACGAATGTGAATTGAAAAACTGGGGGGCTTTTAATTTGAAACAGATATGGGAAGTTGCAGAATTTGGCTGGCTATTTAGCCATTTTCTCATAAGGACTTCAGACTGTTTGTAGAATCAGGTCCTGAGTTCATAACAAATAGTAGGTAGTGTTTGATGTTGTAATTTAATACACCATTGGGTATCTTCAAAGGGTGTTTTATTTTGAAAATATTTCAAATGCTTCATGCCATTGCTATGTCTGACACCCTGTCTTTGCTGTTAAAAATAGATTAGGCACATATTTTTAGCAGAGCAAAGTGTCTTCTGGGATGCTGCTGAAACACACTGCAGTGGAATCACAAGCATTGTCTGCCGCAATCCGCTTTGGTGACTGTGATGCTGATGGGCTCGGTGGAATCCAACAAAAAGTCTTGATTGCGTGGGAGTAAGCCACTGTGTGTTCGATGATCTGAGGTTGGACTTGGTTGCTGAACACTGACTTTAGAAATACAAGAAATTGCCAAATATCACAAGTATGAACACTCCAAAGCAGTGTGAGAGGCAAAAGCAGTAGATGTAAAAAATAAAGGGTTTATTTTAAGGTTTAAGCAGGTGTGAAGGATGAAACTAATATGGCTAACGAGCTGTTTTAGCACTATAATGGGCGTCCACCACCTGTTGTGTCTGGACCTCTAATGATAGGAATAACACATCTTCCCCACTCTATCTATCTCTTTAATTCTAAACTATAATAGCATAAATTACATGAGTAATGATGTGTATAAGTGTGCGTGTGTGAAGGACAGAGAAAGCCTTGCAGGGTGAAAAATAAAATGTGTGGAGAAACCTGCAGAGGTAATTTCTTGCCCTGCTCTCTGGTATGCTCTTGGCTTCATAATGGCTGCCTGTGGAGCCATACAAGACTCCTGTTGCCATGCAGCCCATTTAAAGAGCATTAGAGGAGGGGGAAATGTCAGGGTTAGCCCACACTGGGTCACATAGAGTGAGTTGTGTCTGAGTGAGAGAGCGAGCTGCAGCTTCTTTATCAACTCAAGTATTATCAGTGACAATGGAGGAAAGCAAGACAAAAATTGAGAGAATGTTTGTTTTTTGCACAGTTTATCTGGCTATAAATGTACTAGAAAAACAAAAAGAGAGAGAAAAAATAAAGCACTAATGATGAGAGCTGGCCTGGGTTAAATGCCTGATTTTTTTCAGACCTCTATTACAACCAAACAGATGCAGAGGTGGCTGGTCACTGCTGTGTCATTATCACACTTCCTCACATGGGGTGAGTGAACAGCTGAGTGGGTAGCCATTTTAACACAGTTAGATTCTTACTTACAATTTACATATTTGCAGAAGAATCTACCTTCAAAAAGCTCAGTCTAGTTTTTTGGTCGTGATGTTGAATGAAGTATTTTTTTTTTTAATAAATTGCAATTAAACATGACTGTGGAAAAAAAAAAGTATGATTTAGTTCTCGCAACATTAATATCCTCATTAAATTTTTAATTTGCTGCCCCAATCACATTACACTCAACTGGACATGAGCCATTGCAAGGCAGATGTTTTCCATCTAGACTGGAGTTGTTTAGGGAAACCTGAAGGTAAAATACTGCCTGTGTTGTTGTGGTGAGGATTTGTTAGGGCGATGGTGATAAACAGATATTTCCTGTGATTGGAGTCACAATTTAATTATATTCAGATTTTTGGTGTCACAATTTGATCCAGAAGCTGGTCTCTAAACTAAAACCCATTTTTTTATTGAATAAAAGGAAATGGGGCACCATATATCAGCCCACTGTGAGAGAATGCACATTTTTTAAAATTTACATTGACAACATTCACTTGGAAGCTCCTGCAGTCTTCTTCCTTTATGTAAATAATGACATTGAAGTATACATTTCTGACCATCGCTGGTTAAATGCTGGTGTGGACAGTGTGTTCTGGAGTCAGAGGGTGTTATGAAAGGTGAGCTCAACGCACTGTAGTTCATGCTTGTTCATTTTCTGACACCAGTGACCGCTGATGGCAGACTCCAGAGCCTTCATAAGTTATGAACTATTACAACAACAAGCATGTCCATTGTTTTTTAGAGCCATAAAACAAAAAATGTTGTTTTAGTTTTTGCAATTTGCAGTGCATTTCTATTTCAATCAGGGGAGACTTGTATGTGTGAACGGACAAGAAATGTACTACCCAGTGCACAACAGAGGAGGATATTAGGAACGTGAAAGTCTTCGGCAATTAGAACCCAACAAGATGTCATCTTAGATGAGGAGGGTGAGGCTGAAAATCGGATAGGAGTCAGCTGATCGAGGAGCAGTGAGGTGGACATGAGGGTGAGAGAAAGTCTTTCTGATTGAACTTGCGCTGGGCTCCACACGTGGTTGTATTTTCTGTATTTGTAACAATTTTTCTAAATGCTGTGTCTGTGTTGTTAAATTGGTTGAACAGGTTTTCTTTTTTTGTGTTTTGTCTATTTTCATGGGTTTTCTCAGGTTGCAGTGGATTGATCTCTCGGGTGCACCACAGTTATGTCAGCAGTGAAGAACAACCTTTTTTCATTCTGTTAAAATAACGTTATTATCTAAGGTCAATTGGCAGAATCAAATCCATTGACACTTATTAGAATCAAGTAAATACCAGAATGTCTTATATGAGGTGTTGTTACATTAATGACATGAAATACTGGGCTTGCAAATGACAGAAGATAAACAAAGCAGAACTTGAAGTGACTCTTTCAGTAGAATGTGACGGCAATCCACAAGATCTTGTCTGCTGTTAGCATACAAATGAAGGTTACGAAATGAATGACATCAAAGTCATATTTTCCAAACTGTGACAAAGTCTAGAGTTTTCTTTTGCAGGTTTGATTTGTCTCCTTTCTTTCCAACAAATGTAAGGTTCAGTGCTCTTGCAACACACTCTAGCATAATTCATGGGTTCACTCAGGAAGACTGTTTTTGGTCACCTTATTCGATATATTATATCTAATATTTCACATTCTCTGTTCACCAAATTCTCTACAGGGTCTTCTTAAAATAATGTCCTAGTGACAGAAAAGTGCTACTGACCACTTCCTATAGAATCTGATAGGTTGATGCTTAAAGATATGGCATCTTCAAACAAGCAATTAATCAACTATTATGGAAGGGAACTGTTTGCTATGACGGTGTTGGAAGTGTGTTGTGTCATATTTGGAGGTTATCGCGGTGTGTATTTTATTGTTTTGAAACCAGCGTGAATTAACTGGAATGTTGATGGTGTATGTGAATGCATGTCAAATCAATAAGAGATACACACCACTGCTCTAGCAGGATAGTAAACAGTCGTAATGGAGGGACAATTCAGTGTTTAATTTGTTCTTTTGAAGTGACAAGTAATTTTAAGCTTCCATTATGGGATCATTTTCTACCAGTGCTGTTTTGTCTCTTTGGGAAACACACACACACACACACACACACACACACACACACACACACACACACACACACACACACATACACACACACACACACACATACAAAGTAATATTAATTATAAACCTGCTACCAGTAATGAAGGTCCATCTGAAGGGTGAGTCTCCCCCATGGCCGAAATTGGACCCCCAGCCCATATTTGGTTTAATCCATCTCTTAATAATAACCACAGCAGCCGACCTGTGGGAGACGTGAGGTACTGTGATTTCCTTTGTGGGAGATGTAGGGGGTGCTAAAGGGTGAATATGAGGTGGTTGGGGCGTTGGTCAATAAAGATGTCACATATTACTACAAGGTGACAAAAGAAGTAAAGGTGAGGGGACAATGGGTTGCAGTCACAGGCCAGCAAAGTTTAGCTTTGTGTCCTGTATTTATGATGATTCTACATATTAGAAGGCATGCTAGCCATGAAATACAGATTTGGTCAGCTGCACTCTCTGTTTCATTCTTTACCGGATGTTCTTATGCATATTTTGAGAGTATAGAGAATGAAAAGATTTAACAATTCCCATGTTGTTCAGGCGTTTCACAGTGAACAGAGCTCTCAATATAAACAAACTAGGTATGCAAATCAAATACTCACCGTTACAGTAAATTGTTACTTTGCTAAAAATATAATTTTTTTTTGTCATATGTCAAAACAGTTGGAAGTGTGAACCCATTTGAAAAGTTCACTACTGACTTCAGGTGTTTTTATGTACTCATTAGAGACTCTGGAATCTTTCTATATGAAGGTTATCTACTGGTTAGTGTTATAGTGATGAACTCAAACCCATATAGCTGACAAAATATGATCATGATGGGTGAATGTAGAACACTGACATCAAGAGCATTCATTTAATTAGGAAAGGAGCCGCTGTATTGAAACATGTATGCTAGGATTTACATACAGAGTGGAGTGCACACAACCTGGATATGTTAATTAAGAAATGTTCCCATTGCACATGTGGAGTTTGTGTACCGGTGTGGATGTAATTACATTTGCATGTCAGTGTTAGTTGTGGTATGTCCTTGAGTAAGCAGCCTATAACAGGAGATAGAAAGGTAGTCGGAGTTCATTGAGACAAATAGAAGATTGATTTTTTTTTTTTTTTTTCATTTGAAACATGAACTGATATGTCACCACTCAAACAAAAACAAAATCCCTTTACCTGTGCGACAGGGTAGTGATGTAAATTCCCTGTTCAGGAGATTCATTCTGAAACTTTAGTACAAGCCAGAAACATTTTCAAATGTACTGGCTCTGTCAGGTGCTCTTGGGAATCCGGGGGCATGTCTGTGACAGATCCCCTTAAAAGTCCCTCTAAAAAACAGAAGTAATCACTTTAAAAATGTCACCGTAACATAGCATTTTTCTTTCTTTGAAGGAGACTTGTGGTGCAGCTGTTTATCCTCTCAGTATTTTGTAGGGCATTTAGACTAGAACACCCAACACTATGTCATATGTTCCTTTTAGTGCTTAGCTTGAATTGTCACAGTTCCTTTCCTGATCTATTATTATTTGGGGGCTAAGTTTTCCAAAAGCATCTTAAGGCTGTAGGGCCATGAAACCCTTCTAATAACCTATTTAAGGTTAAAAGGACTGTTTGTCATCCACCATTATCATCATATATACACTATAATGGAGGGTGGCCTCTGACTACAGATTCTCCCATTCAAGTTGTAGGACATTAGGTTGAGCCAACAGCCAACTAGTCATCACATGTTTATAAAATGTATTCAGTCATTTAAAGATATATTTTTGGGGATGTCAGATTAAAATGGTTTAAAATCTGGGGCTGAGAGAAAATGGGACAATTAACATTATTAACACCATGCTGTATCACATAGCATACAAATTGAAATACAAATATTTAATTTAATCCAAATAAAAAAAACATAATAATGAGCCTTGTAAATATAAGTTTTACAAAAACCCATATAACTAATGTTGGCCGATTTGTTTCAGATCATGTCTAAATCAGATTTTGTGAAATGATAAGGGAATGTTTTCACGCACAGTTTGCGTGTTACTCTTTAAGTGTCATCCTTTGTAAGATTTTGTCTGACATAGTCTGATAACTTTAATGACAACCTCCAAAATTGAGTTTGAGGTAGTGTTAATGGACGCACCGAAAACCTGACTCATCGAATAGGATTATTTCACTGAGCTGGTCAAATCAGGTGGTAACAGTGGGTGAATTGGTAGTTATTGTTGTTTTTATTTCATCATCTATCCCAGTATGGCCCAAATACATAACTAGCAATGGTAATAGGCAGTTAAGTCTTTGAAGGAAGCACTTTTGTTCTATTATGATTATTATTCCTCATCATCTGGTAGCGCTCCCGTTTGCCTGTACCCCCCCCCCCCCTCTACAGAGAGCAGAAACAAGCAGAAACTGCCCAGTCCAAACCAATGAAGCAAGCAGGTGCCAGTTAAATGCTAATTTTACCTAGAGTCTAATGTGGGGCAATAATACCAATATATTGAAGTCACAGTTTGACATATAAGACATTTCTATTCAGATTGTATCTGTCTCAAATGCATTGGGAGTTGCTGATTGTGCTGTCCTCTACCTTAAAGGTTCTGTCTTTAAAGCCATTTTACATACAACTTCAAGCCCAATATCAGTCAACATCAACGCTCACGTAATGCCGATAAGAATGCAAGACTAAACAAATGATCTTGGATTTATTTAAAAAAATACACATGACTTTTGACCCTCTCGAGGCCTCATACATTGTGGATCCTGGTTAAACAGCTGACATTTAAAAATACGACCCACAAATCCTTAAAAGGATCTATCAGTAGGATGAATGCATGCTTTTGTGTGATATAGAAGTATTTTCTATCTGGCACCCAACTAAGATATTGAATCTGCTATTGCAGGATTTATGTTTTACTCTGATAATCCTTTGTTGCTACGGCAACACATAAGCTTCCCTTGGAGCTGTGCTGCAGGTGTCGGTGGTTGAGAATGATGAGCAGCTGTTTATGAGGTCAAATCTAAAGTCTTGAGTGCTACAGATGATGAGTGACTAGCAATTAGCATAATTTAGTTTAATTTGATGTATTGTTTGGGGTCCATGCAGCAGAGCTGTGTGGAACCCTCTGGTCTTTGTTCTCATTACTACTCTTCACTGCCGTATTATTTTTCTCAGCCAAAAGTGATCATGCAGCAAAAACTCTAAGTCCAACCCTGACCAAAATTAGCAGCTAGCTTGCAATTTTCCCCCACTATTCAGGCACAACAAAATGACACGCATCAACCTCAAGGTGGTGCTGTAACAATAAACTTTACGTTTTTATGATTATCTTGAAAACTGCTGGGATTAGATTCAACATTCTTTCACTATTGAAATCTCTGAATGAATCTGTATCTTTGCTTCAGTTGTCCTCTGCTTTTCAACTTTTGGGATTTTTTTTTTTTTTTTTTTTTTTTTTTTTTTTAAACCTACTTTTGTAAACTTGTCCTAGACTGTTGGGCCAATTGTTCCAAAACTTTGGCAGTTTCAAACAATGAAAATCAATTAACATCTATATCCACAAATATTAAATTCAAATGCTACCAAAATTGACAGAGAACTTCTTTGGAGACTAGATATCACTTGTTTTCAAAGGGGTTAAGTTTGATCAAATGTTGAGCCAACAATAATATTTCAATATCTTCCTGTAATTTGCACTGTATGCGCAACATTTTCTTTTTCTTCAGCAAGATAGTTGACAATACCTGACATCACATCAGAATATTTAATTTTTTTCATAATTGTATTACCAGTATTCTGACATTAATAAACTTTTTAAGTGTGAACGACAAAACCTATCCAGTTTTGTCATGTCGTTGCCTCAACCTATAAGGATGTACCATGTCACCCCAGTCGATCAATCTTTAAGTCACCTTCTCCGAAGGTCGGCGGTTTGAATCTGCTCCTGGACGAGGACAGATTGTCAACAATGTTGCAATGAGTCCACGTGGTTTGTTTTCATGTGCTTCTCATCTGCTACTGCTTTGCAATATGCTTGGACACAGACCATTGCCGCTTGCGGCTATATTTTTGTCTTGACCAAATTGATGCTTCGCAAAAACACACACATCTCCTTCTTCTCCACAGACTGACGGTCTCATACACACTATAGTATTTAAGCTTTTACTGTTTGCTTTTACATTTCACATAAGCAGGAAAATAAACATTTTACATGTGCCTTTTTGTACAGACCCAAATCTGTTATACTGGATAGTAGAGTTAAAATGAAGTCCAAGCCAAACTCAGTCATGAAACCTCAATCATAAATTCAGCCTGGTTTTGACTCGATTTTGGTCATTGCAGACCAATTTCCAGGGTCGGGCCAGAATATGAACGGCGGGAGTGTTAAACCGGCCTTGTAGGTGACACAACTAAACAACAGTTATGCTACGTTTGGCACGCTGCACAACAACCTGACGAGCAGTCTCGCATGTCAGAATTTTTTATATTTTTTTTCAGCCTAATTTGACACCTAATAGTACGAGGTTTTCCTTGCTGTCCACCACTAGGACGACAGAATGCTCTCTGGGGTGTTAACATGATGAAAGGATCGTTAGCATCACACACAGTGCCTCCGGAGCCATGATTGACAACTTCTTGACCCTCCAACCTGATGTTGACAGGAACGATGATTGGTCCGGATCATACCTGCATCTTTGCAAGTGTCCCTACAAAGACGAAGCAATAATTTACGACATTTTAATTGCCTAATCTGAAATAGTTCTTCTGACATTAAAGTTCATGTAACCGAAAAAAAGATTCATGTGAATTTCTCGCATGCTATAGTTTTATTCAGGCAGAAATAGCTACCATGTGGATGAGAACAGCAGCATTGTCAGGGTTAAAGAAACCATCACCGACTGTTGGTAGGAGACAGGATAATTAGCCACCTGGAACAATCCTTTTGCTAGCTGCAATAAGGATCTCTATTCCCGGACACCCGCTGGCTGACCTGATCACCCTGCGTGAGGTCAGCTGGCATATTCATCAGTGCATGCTGATTTGAGTGAGGGTGTGAGGCTGTGGATTGGATTTGTTCAGTGTGTGTTATTTCTGGAGAAGTATATGAAATTCTCACTCGTTGTAGTAGCTTTTACGTACCACATGGAGAGATGTGTATTTTTTCGTTTCTTCCAGTAGATTTTGGGGAGCTGAAAGACCATCTCCAGGACAGCAGCTGGTTTTTTTTTATTTTTTTTTATTTTTTTTTTTTTTATCAAAGTCACAGCCTGATTAGTGGTAGTTCCCCAGCTGGGACTATTCTTGTCAGTTCCTAAAATATTTTCACATTTTCCTGCCACACCACATTCACCCACTAGATGTCCTCACACTCTTCTTCTCTTCCCATTCATCTGACTGCCACACCCCCCTCAACTGTTTATATATATATATATATACGTATATATATATATATATATATATATATATGTATATATATCCCTAATCAGCCTCTATTTATACCTGCTATCTTCCTATTGCCCCAGGCTGGATGTTTTTCAGCTTCATGTCTGATCTTGGCTGCAGTTGCTGTACGATTCACCGTAACCTTCCTGCCTGCCAGCGAACCTGCCTGTTAGATTGATTTTTATCTTCAGTAAAAAAAAACAAAAAAACCTGAATGGCCTGCCTGGTCATGTCTGCACTTGTGTCCCCCTGCTCTTTGTGTGACAACTCTTATCCATGGACACACAAAGGTTTTCTAAGTCTGGCATCAACAGGTCCCACTTATTGCAGCCAGACAAGTGAGTTGGAAACACAATCCACAGGTGAGGATCTTGGGACCTGTTGATGTTGATATATATATATATATATATATATATAAAGTATGTAAGCAAGCATGGACATGGCAGTGATATTAGGTCAGCCGGCAAGAATTCTATGAATGGTGATCCCTAAAGCGGATCATAACATGGCTGTTTTGGTGCCATAATTTCAAAGACAAAAATGATTCAGTATATTCAATCTAGAATTTAAATATAAACCTACGCAGGGTTTGGAAGAGTTGGAACAGATAGTTTCCAGTTGTGTGTGTCACAGGCAAACATTATACAGGTGGAAATATTACTGCAGTAGATTCTCAAACAAAAGGCAGTATTTTAAAAAATGTATCTCCTATAATAAAGACCTAATAAAGACAGAGTAAAATACAAAAAGAAAAAAAAACTTGGAGGGAGCAGCGTTATTACGATTTCTATCCTGAAATGTCTCATGGATAATTCTCTACATTACTTAAAAAATATGCTGTAACTCTACAATATGTTGAATTTCTCAAGACAGGTAAACAGGGACAACATTTTATTTTATATAAACTGAAAAAAAAAAACATCAAAACTAAATGAAAAGTGCAGTAGTTTAGAAGAGTTTCTAGTGAAATATGGTTAAATATACATTATATAAAACAGGGAAAGTGAAGTTATGCCTTTTTTTCCGATTAATACAATAATCTCAGCAGTAAAAGCAAATATTTCAGAAAGTATAGTATGATTTTTAGTGCACTACCTTTAACAGATTTATCATTTAAAATCAGCTGTGGAAAAAAAATAGCTGCATTTTGCACTTAACTCTTAATGAGAACCCTTAAATTAATCAGAAAACACAAAAATTGGAAATAATGGAGAAAAGTAGTTGTTACTTCATGACATCATGGTTTAATGAAGGGTCTCTTTATGGCCAGTGCTCCTGGCTTGTAGCACACTCCACAGATTTGTACCATGTCACTTTTTAAATGAACACAGAACAAGAAAGAACAGCACTTACTCTGAGTTGTCTGTATTTGGCGGGTTTTTAAAAAAAAAAAAATCTTTGTATCTTGTTTTACAGTGTATTCTTCCCACTGCATGCACAATCTTTTTTGGGGGGATTGGAAATATAGCCCACTGAGCTATTACGCCACATTGTGTGTCAATAGTTTTCACGTTTTCCATCATGGTCGAGTTTAATAAAAAGAATCATGCAGTGTGGCTCAATACAATTCTCAGTTGTATTCTTCCTCTGACCTCCGTTTCTATTTTTTTACAATTGATTCCCACCTGAGTTCACAGCTGTACAGCTTTCATTTTAGTCTTACTGTATGTCTAACAATTGGGCCTTTTTTTGCAGGAGTTCAAATACAAATAAAGTTGTATTATTAGATAATTTAGTGTTTGGTTAGAATATTGTTTAGCTTGCCATTCATTTCATAGATATCTGTATTTAATGGTTGTTTATTGTAAGGGAAATAAGT
The DNA here is from genome assembly GCF_022577435.1 of Embiotoca jacksoni. NCBI lineage: Eukaryota > Metazoa > Chordata > Actinopteri > Embiotocidae > Embiotoca > Embiotoca jacksoni. The sequence goes on along the minus strand of NW_027185392.1, from coordinate 23,088,749 downwards.
CTCTTACATCCAGCTGTGCAACAATCCTCATAAGTAACAGTGCATCACCTGTGGCTTATGTCACCCTTAATCCTGCCACCACACTTCAGTTGGAAATGTCAAATGATTGTGTACATCTGCAGGTATGTGTTACGCCTATGTTTAAGTGTCAGACAGACATACAGACAGACAGACGGATCCTGACGAGCAAACAGAGATAATGTGAATGTCTCCATAGAAATCCTTTTGTCAATGATCATTTATTACCGGTTGTCCCCTGAGAAATTAAGCGGAGTCATTACACAGCGCTCAGGCACAGAGAGCGGGAGAACGAGAGGAATCACGTTTGATTATCAGGAGCAAATCATCCCGACTCCATGACTCCATTATGTCTCTGTCATGTGACCTCGTGGGATATCTACAGAGACACTGACGCCAACAGAAGAAGGAGGAGGGGTGGGAGGGTTACAATCTGCCTTTCTGCTATTCTTCTTCAACACTGAAGTAAAAGTGCTTTGCAATGATGATAACTGAATAGAAGTGTTTATTGGGTGCTTCATCTGCACTGTCAGTTCACTGAATCTAAAGCTGAAGTGCCTTGAAAATGCACAGGCACTTTAAAAACAATAGAGTTTTATGAATGGAGTTTTATCTCTGAATCAATGAGGACTAACAACACATTATTAATAAATCAGTGTATAAATATCACATACAGGGATGTCAGGCCCCTAACGATTTTTTTCTTTTGTTTATTTTCACCCCATCGTTATGACTATGGTGAACGCTGCCTCCAATCACTTTCACTGAACTCTGTGAATGTCCTGTGTGTGTATTGGTGCCTCTAGGTGGCAGTATTATCACAACCACAGCAGGCCAAAGGTCCAGCTTCAGGCTGCACTCCTGCTCTGTATGTGAGGAAAGAGCGGCTCTCACTGGAGTTCTAGCCTCCAATAATACTCTCCGTGTATTTTTTATTTTACTTAAATTTAAAAAAAATAACAGCCCTCAAAAACCCAGTGAAACACACGGATCGTCATTTCTCAAGTATTCACACCCTAATTTTGCATTAAGCGTAACACTGCATAACGCTGCATTATAACTTAGCTGAAATTAGCTGAATCATTACTTGTATACATCCTGTGTCACTAACTTCTACAGGAGGTTATCAGTTCAATAAGGCTGTGTTCTTCAAGGGCATGTGTGTTTGAGGATTTAAAAAACAAACAAGCAACAACAAAAAACGGTTATTGTTTGGATGGAATTGCAATAGGTAAAATCCCCATAAATTGTGTATTGTTTTAATATTTTATTTATTTATTTATGTTTCCGGTTAATGTTGGCGCTGCTCCCAGACACCGTTTAATCGAGTGTAATCGAGTGTAAGAGGACGGCTGCTTAACAGGGACTGAAAACCTTTTTTTGAGAATTGTATTCAAGTCAGGATTACGAACCAGGCAGACTGTCCCAGAACTCAACAGCCCCGAAAGCTCTAAGCTTATTGTATATCAGCAGATTTATGAAAACACATTGGAAATTTGTCATGGGACTATAAATCACTGAAGTATATTATGAACTGACAAGATAAGGGGGGTCTGGCTTCATTACCTTAACTCACAGGTTCAGCGTGCATGTGAATAGTACTGAATCAAATGAATAACATATTTTTCTGCTGATTGGACTCTGAGTGCAGCTATTTTTTTTACCTTTTACGCTTTTAGTTAGGCCGCAGGGCTTCTCATTCCTTTTGTTGTTGGGTTTGTTTCCGTTTGGTTGGCATTGATGTGTTCGTTCTCACTAATTCAATTAATTTCTGGGCAAAACATTGGGAAGTTCAGTGCCAAAATTGTTTCATGTTCATTGTGAACATTATTTATATTTCTTTCTTGAAACAACTTCACGTAATAACACTTCTGTGGTTTGAGGTGATGGTATATTTGGGCTGAGTGCATTACAGGTTATTTCAGAAATGTACAACCCTGTATCCAAAAAAAGTTAAAGTTAAAACAGAATGTGATGATTTGCAGATCACATTACACCATATTTAATTGAAAATAGACCAAAGACAACATATTCAATGTTGAAACAGAGATATTGTATTGTTGTTTTTTTTTTTTAAATGATGTGCTTATTTATAATTTGATATTCAAATTATATTGAAATTCAGTATCTCAACCGTCTTTCTGTAAAGATCACTAAACATGAAAGCAGCATGTTGTCAGGCCACGGACGCTTCAGTACGGAGATATTTTTCAGAGGGTAATGATGTGCCGCTAAGCACATTGCTGCAACTGAAACCATTACAAGGTTAACATTTTGCTTTTTCTGGCATGTGTGTTCTTCCCTTTTCTATCAGACAGTCATTGGATTTACTCGGCCGCTCTGGGTGCTGCATTATCGGATGGCACTTTACCTTGCCTGGCTTCACGGCCATGTTTGCTACCAACAGAAGGCGGGTCACACATTGTGGTGCCTCTTCACTGCGCTCAGTTCTTTTATTTAGTTTTTTGTTTTGGCTGATTTGGATTTTGTGTCACTTCACACTGACTGTGGATTTAAGATTTTTGTTTTAGCTAGCTCACCAACAGCTCACTGAGTGGCTGGTGTCATGGTGTCGATTGATTGACAGCAGTTGCAGCAACAGTAAAGTGATGTCACAGAAGATCAGAACTTCTGTGAGGGGAAAGAAATAAAATGACTGCTGGTATGGTATGCTGCATTTCTATCAGATGTGCTCTACATTCATCCACCAGGGAACAATACTTTGGCA